>NW_026057582.1:31592528-31723774 GCF_023721935.1 Panthera uncia
TTTTTTTTATACTTCTGGCTAGTATATCCTCCTTGCAAGTATATCCTCCTCTACCCAGGCATTAAACCCAAACGTCTCAATACTAAGCCTTCTCTCTTCTTCCCACTTGGTATCACTCCTGAATATTCTTGTCCATGCCTAAGACTTTACCACCACCTCCACGTCAACAACTCCAGCCTTGATCGTGCATTTGAGCTCAGGCTACTATCAATTTTTATTGGAAGTCTCAGAGGTACCTCAAATTCAATATGTATGTAACTGAACTCATGGTTTCCCCCTCAAAACAGCTTTTTCCAGGGGTTCTAAATACCTAGGCATTTCCCTAATGTCTTGCCTCTCATCCCCCACTCTCTCGAATCCATCACCAGATTCTTTTTATATTAAATCCGTCTACTTCTCTCCAACTCCACTTTTAGTAGTCTTGTCTAAGCTACCATATTTTCTCCCCTGTATTACTGTAAAACTTCTTAGTCATCTACTTCAATCCACTCCCAATCCTTTCTTCTTACAGCAGTCAAAGTAATCTTATAAAATGCATGTTTGATCATATAAGCCCCCTGTTAAAGAGCCTTCAGTGACTTTTAAAGACTGAAGTCTTTAATAGGGCCAGGTCCTTGCAGAATCTAGCAGCTATCTAACTTCACCCTCACCTGATACCATGTCCCCATCCCACCTTCAGTCACACGGGCCTTCTAGGTTTCTCCACACACACAGCCTTTGCATGTGCTGTAACCTTTGCTTGGAGCACCTCCCTCCCCCAACCATCCACTTGGTCTCATTCACACCTACCTGTCCTTTAGATTACAGCTCTCTTCAATGTCTCTGATAGGATTCTCTTTAATGTCTCTGATAGGATTCCCTCTTTTAATCTCTCAATGCCATCATCATCATAGCTAATACTCAGTCATGTTTAATACAAATTGGACACTGATCTAAGGGCTCTACCAATAAGAATTTATTTATCATAACAACTCCATTGAATGCACGTGGAAACTGAGGCATCACATACTTTCATGTACCACAACTGTTATTTTCCTTACATGCAAAATGGAACAATAGTACTTTCTTCCCAGGGTGGTTGAGAAAATTAAATGAGTCTGTAAAAGACTCAGAACAGTGCCAGCCACATAATAAATGTCCAGTAGATGTTAGCAATTGTTATTGTTGTAATCTTACATTTACTGCCTGATTATCTGATTAGAGTCTGTTTCTGTCCTGTAAGTACTTTGAACATTGGTTCTTCTTTTTTGCTATTATATCCTTTATGCCTACCCAGGGCAGTGGCACACCGTGAATGTTCAATGAACATTTCTCGAATGAATGAATAATTAATTCATGTCCAACTGCACAGGATTGTTAGAAGGCTAAAAGAAATGTGCGTTAGGTACTTTTAAAAACTACATAGGGACATAGAGATGTTAAACATTTAAAGGGTAAACTGTGATGCTAATGTAAGCATGACCAGAATCTTAGGAGGAAAAAAAAAACCCAAACTAATATGGGTTAGATTTATCAGAGAAGGGATTCACAGATATATAGAATTTGGATGGATGAAGTGGACCTCAAGATACGTAAAGGATTGTCGAGAGTACGTGGAGGTATATAGGGAAGTAGTTGGTATGTGATGAACAGTAACAGGAAATCTAGTTACAGATTTGGCTGAGACATATCACAGAGGGACTTCACAGGCAGATAAAGGAGTCTGGACCTGGCATGAAAGAGAAAAGGGAGAGTCTTGAGCAGGAGCATTTCAGGAAGATTCCTTCATCCAACTACTAGTGAGCCAGGAACTCTTCTTCATGCTGTAGATTCAATGGTGACCCAAACAAACTTTGGATGGTGAAGGGATTTGACCAGGTGATTTCTGAGATCCCATAAGTTTTATCATTTTGTGATTTGAATAATAATTATCTTCCAGCAAACTCATCACCAGCTCCAACTTAAATGGGATCTGTAGTTAAGAACGTTAATTATGTTCATGTAGTTTATTCAGAAGGAAGGGGGAAACATTTCATAAACACACGCTGTTGTCAGTTCATTTTCCAGCAGCCTGTCTTTGATTACCACTGAATCCATAAAGGCAATTTAAATTTGACTTCTGTACCAGAGAATCTCCTTTTTTCTCCTTGGGCATACTTTACTTTGGGGAAGGGGAATTGCCCAATTTTATTTTCCAAATGGTATTTGAACACTAAAAATGCTCAGTAAACATTATAAATCCATGGGACCATCTCTGGAAAAGAAATCTTGGCTATATGACCACATACCTATTGCAATACACAATAACTATTTTTAACAGTTTCTCATACCACTCACTAGGGGCTATTCATATGGAAGCCTAAAATTAAAAATAATTAAAAATAAAAGTAAAAGCAGCTGGCTCATGATGATTTTGTCAAGGAAACTTCAAATATACAAAACGCAGATGGTTAGTATAGAATATCACAGAAAATGTCACTGAATAATCCTGGCCATTGAGAATTTCTGTGCACTTTCACTCCATAAAGTTTATTTCAAACTAGACTTCATTCACCATAAAGAATTATGCACGGCAAACTTGAACCAAACATCTGGAAAGTAAGTTGGAATATGATTTGAAAATTCTAATAACAAGTAATATTCTAACTTTACTGAATTCAATTACTACACAGCCTGGGAATTCATTTCAAGACCTGTGAAAAATCCCCCCTTTAAAAAAAGAATTAGAAATCAATGAACAGAAGGAAATTTGGGAAATTTGCAAATATGTGGAAAATAAACACTCTCAAATAACCAGTGTGTCATGGAGGAAATTATAAGGGAAATTAGCAAACACCTTAAGATGAATGAAAATAGACAACATACAAAAATGTACAGGATGCAGTTAAAATAGTGCTTAAAGAGAAATGAAAGAAATAGGGGTGCCTGGGTGGCTCAGTCGGTTGAACATCCGACTTCGGCTCAGGTCATGATCTCTGCATCAGACTCTGTGCTGACAGCTCAGAGCATGGAGCCTGCTTTGGATTCTGTGTCTCCCTCTCTCTCTGCCCCTCCCCTGCTCGCACCCTGTCTGTCTCTCTGTCCCTCAAAAATAAATATTAAAAAAAAAAGAGAAATGAAAAGCTGTAAACATCTATATCAAAAAGATCTCAAATATGTAACAGGCTTCCAACTTAAAAAATTAGAAAAAGACTAAACCCAAAGCAAGCAGAAGGAAGTAAATTATAAAGACCACAGAAAAAATAAATGAAAAAGAGAAGAAAAACAATAAACAAAACCAAATGTTGGTGCTTTGAAAATATCAACAAAATTGACAAGTCTTTATCTAGACCAAGAAAAAAAAAAGAGATGGAAAATCCAAATTACTAGAATTAAGAATGAAAGAGCTGATATTACTACCAACAGAAAGAAAAAAATTATAAGGGAGTATTATCAAAATGCCAACAACTTGAATAACCTAGGTGAATTCCTTGAAGCACACAAACTACCAAAACTGAATCAAAAAGAAACAGAACATCTGAATAAAACTGTAACACGTGAAGACATTAAAGCAGTAATCAAAACCTTCCCACAAAGAAAAGCCTAGGTGAGGTGATGTCCCTAGTAAATTCTACCAAAAGTTTATTTAAAAAAAAAAAAAAAAAAAGCTTTATCTTCTTTTTTTTTTTTTTTAAGTAAACTCTACCCCCCAACGTGGGCTTAAACTCATGACCCTGAGAGCAAGAGTCCCATGCTCTACTGACTAAGCTGGCCAGGTGCACCACTACTAAATGTTTCAAAAAGGTTAATGCTAACCCTTCACAGACTCTTCCCACAAATAGAGAATGGACTTCCTGGCTCCTTTTATGAGGCCCTGATCCCAAACCAGACAAAGATATCCTAAGAAAACCAAAGACCAGGGCCACCTGGGTGGCTTTGTAGGTTAAGTGTCCAACTTTTGATTTTGGCTCAGGTCATGATGTCACAGTTGTGAGATCAAGCCCGCTGCTATCACTGTGGCCACTAAGGGCTCTGAGCTGGGCCTGGAACCAGCTTAATATTCTCTTGGGGTGCCTGCCTGGGTGGCTCAGCTGACTCCGGCTCAGGTCATGATCTCATGGCTTGTGAGTTCAAGCCCCACGTCAGGCTCTGTGCTGACAGCTCAGAGCCTGGAGCCTACTTCAGATTCTATGTCTCCCTCTCTCTCTGCCCCTCCCCTGCTCCTGCACTCTCTCTCTCTCTCAAAAATAAATAAAAACATTAAAAACATTAAAAAAAAAAGATTCTCTCTCTCCTACTCCCTCTGCCCTTCCCCCAGCTTGCTAGCACACACACCCTTTATCTTTAAAAAAAAAAAAAAAATACTAGCAAGGTGAATCCAGCAATGAATATAAAGGATTAAATATGATGACCAAATAGGGAATGGAAGATTGGTTTAACAAAATCAATCAACATAATGTAGCAAAGGACAAAACCATATGATCATCTCAATGAACAAAGAAAAAGCATTTGACAAAATCTAACACCCTTTCATGACAAAAAAACATTCTACAATTTGGAATAAAAAGGAACTCCTGCAACCTGATAAGGGAATCACGTGATACCTACAGCTAACATAGTATTATTTGGGGGTGACTAAAAGATGAAATCTTTCGCCCTAATATCAGGAGTAAGACAAGATGTCCGTTATTACTACTTCTATTCAACATTGTATAGAGGTTCTGGCCAAGTCAGTTGGGTAAGAAAAAGAAATAAAAGGCATCTGGATTTCTAGGAGTCTATAAGATGATCTTGTATATAAAAAATTTGAGAAACATACACAAAACTTTAGAGCTAATAAATTGGTTAAGCAGGTTTGAATGATACAAGGTCAATATATAAAAACCTATTGCATTTCTAATATTTTTTTACATTTTTATTTATTTTTGAGAGAGAGAGAGAGAGAGAGACAGCACACATGTGGGGGAGGGGCAAAGAGAGAAGGAGACACAGAATTCAAAACAGGCTCTAGTCTCTGAGCTGTCAGCACAGAGCCCCACCTGGGGCTCAGGCTCACAAACCATGAGATCATGACCTGAACCGAAGTCAGACGCTTAACCGACTGAGCCACCCAGGCATCCCTTGCATTTCTGTACACTAGCAATTTGATGAGGCAAGAACAGTCTTTTTAGAAAAATGGTGGTAGGACAACTGGATGTTCGCATGCCAAAGAACAAACGTAGACCCTGACCTCACACTGTATGAACAAAAATGAACTTAAAATGGATCATAGACTTAAATGCAAGAACAAAAACTATAAAACAATATCCTCTGATTCTATACATCTTGTTGGAAGAATTTGTATTTAAATAGATTTTTTTTTCAAAATGAAAATTGACTGCTGTCTATTTGAAATGACCAATAAATAACATCCTTTAAAATTTGAAAGTCAAATTATATGTATAGTTAAGACGTTGATCTTTGTCTGAGTTAATATCTCTTATCTATGAGTAGCAGTTTATCTTACTTTAGAGTTGAGAATGTTTTTTAAATGGTTACTTATTTAGAGAGAGCATGCATGTACGTGCGTGTGAATGGCTGGGGGCGGGGGTAGCTGAAGGAGAGAGAGAGAGAGCAAGAGAGAGTGAGAGAGAATACCAAGCAGGCTCCACTCTCAGTGCAGAGCCCGGCCCTGGGCTTGATCTCAGGAACCATGAGATCATGACCTGAGCCAAAATCAAGAGTTGGACGCTTAACCAACTGAGCCACCCTGATGCCCCTAGAATTAAAAATGTTTTAAGTGAAACATTTCTGAGGATGGTAGATTCCATATGTAGCTCTTAATATGCTAAAATTTAGTAAACGTGTGAGAAGGGTCTTAGTATTTTCTTAGTTGTTTTTTTTAACAATTTCTTTTTTAAAATTTTTTTACATAATCTCTACACCCAATGTGGGGCTTGAACTTAACCCCAAGATCAAGAGTTGTATGTTCCACTCATTGAGCCATCCAGATTACCCCTAAACAATTTCTAATGTTTGAGCATTTCCTTAGCATCTAGTCAGTTTTTCAAGATTCTTTACTCCTCCTTCAGTGATAATCACGACCAAACAAAATAGAAATCAAAGAACAAATGAATTTCTGGGAACTCTATGTTTGATCAATATTCAACCCATGGTGGATGGAGCAAAGGGTAAGGGTTCCCATGTTAAGTAATTCCCATATCTAGATTTTTTCAGAATGAATTTTCAAAACAGCATTTTTCTAGAATGAAATTCAAAACAGTGTCAATATACAGGCGGTTCTGAGCCTAGGTAAGAAAAATAAGAATTTTTCACTCTTCTTCCTTTTTCACTGCGTATTCTATGCAGTGGTTAGATTATTCAAAAGTCCAATTTCATTTGCTATTTTTGAGCTAAGTACACTGGACTTTTCACAATGAATGCCTATATCAGAAAGGGCAAGCTCATATGGTCACTGTAGTTGATTAAATGTTATATAGTTACGTACGATATTATTAGTTTGCAATAAATGACACAAGAGACTATGTTAAATTCTTAATAAAAGCAAATAGATATCGTGGGGCTTGATCTTTTGAAGCTGGGCTGTATTATAGGTAGAACTGCCACATTTAACAAAAGATACAGGATGCTCCAATTCTATTTGAATTTCAGATAAACAATGAATAATTTAGTATAAGTGTATCCTAAAAATTGCATAGGAAAAACATATGCTAAGAAAATATTCATTGTTTATCTGAATTCATACTGAACTGGGCATCCTGCATTTTATCTGGCAACCCCAATTATGGGAAAAGAGGGAGAGAGATTTTATGCATTCTCCTTACAAAAGGCTGCCCAGACTAGCAGTAGGAAATAAACAGACTGAGTGGTCCTACATTTCTGTCCTGGTTGGTCACTGAACAGTTAAGGAAGTTTCTAGCAAAGTCCTAGAATTGGGCTGGCTTGTGATCAGATTCTGGTCTATTTTTAGGCTGTGGTAAATGGGACAGTTATTCCAGGGATTGGGGAAAAGCAAGTCACATTTAAAGTTGTGGAGAGGAGATATATGCCTAAGAGGGGAGAGGAGAGTGTGTCATATATCGCCACAGTAAAGGCCACTTCAACCACATCATTACTGTGTCCATCTTCTCCATCCCAAGCAAATAAGGTAGGTATAAGTGATGTCTCATTAATCTGGAAGGTGCCAGATGACTCCTGCTTTTGAAACTGTGGATTGAGTATGCCAGGCAAAGGAACAGTGAGATGGGAAACTGGCCTTGAAATCATCTCCACTGCAATGAAGCATAGATATCTTAAACTCAATCCTTCCAAAACTGAAGTCATTACCTTCCCCTCCAGATTCTTCCTCACTCCCTAAGTTCATTCAAATATCCAACAAATATTCAAGTGGCCCCTAAGTGCCAGCCCGTGCTGGCTCTGGACACACACGGGTAAGCAGACAGACATGGTTCCTGCTCTCAGCTTACAGCAGAGTTGGGGATGCTCTGCTAAAATCACACAAATACGTGTTTAATTACGTTATGATATTGCTATGAAGAAAAGATATTGGGTGCTAAAACATCATTAATCAAGTTGGTATACATACTGTTACTGATCTTTATGGGGCTACTATAATGCATAAACACTATGAAGCATCCGGAGAACAAAACTTTTTAAAACAGAAAGCACTACACATTGTCCTGTTTAGGAAAATCATATTCCATTAGAACCATGATTTCTGAGATTTGGTGAATTTCTAAGTTCAGCAACATTTGTTAAAACGTTGACCTTTAACTTACTCGCATATTTGTTATTGGTATAATTACTTATTGCAAAAAATAGAAGTAGGTGATTTTGCTTGATGGGGTGTCGGTCCACCTTTCATGGCTGCGTGCGCTCAACTGCCCATGCGCTATCTCTGATACAGAGGATGGAATTCCTGCTAAATTGGAAGGGCGAAAAGGACACCTGCCTATTTTAGTAGCTCACCATGGTTTATTTTAACGACAGGGGATAGGTTCTAGGAAAAGTACAATACACTGACAGGGGGATTTTACTGTATCTGGTAGAATTCCAAAGCACTTAACACTCAGTCTCCTCACTGGGGTCAACGCGCGGAGGGAGGCTCCCCACCTGCTGAAGTGCAGCTACTTCTGGCCTGGAACGTAGCTGCAGGTTAACAGCTGTACAGCCTCAGAGCTCTACGCTCAAGACCTTGAAGAGGAGCTCACTGCACCCAATTAAATAACGGATGTTGCTATTTTCGAATAATGCTTCTTGCATCTTGCGAATGTACCTGGAACTCATGGACAGTACTTTGTGTCTCAGAGCTTCTCAACTCAGTTTGGGCAATTTTCGCCCCATGTATTAGGACCCGCCCCCCTTTCCCATATACCGCTCTATTATTATCTATTATTATATCTACCAGACCGATAGCCTTTTTACTGAATGGCTGAGGGAAGGGAGAACTGCACTGGGGTGGAGGTGGGGGTGGGCAGTGTTAAAAATTTACTTGGTGGGGGAGGGACGGGTGCGCTCACAAAACCCCCAAGCGGCCTTACCCCAAGTGTCCAGTCCTAACTCCTGGTTCCCTTCCCTTGGACAGGGTTCGGGCGGCCCCAGGATGAGACGAACCGAGGGAGGGCGACCAGAGCCCGTCTGCCACTCCGGGCTGCATTTTCCCCACCGGAAAAAAAGAGCGGGCAGCCGACCTCGTCCCGGAGCCGGGCCCGCCGGCGGCGAAGGAGTGCCGGCCACCAGGGGAGGAAGGCGAGCCCGCAGCCCCGCGGCCGCTCCGTTTGTTACGCGCCCTCAACTTCACAGAGTGCGGCCGCTCAGGGGGCGCAGCGCGGGGAGGAGCTGGGGCGGGAAAGCCGCGCCGCCGCCCGCGGTCTCCAGGCCAGCCCCCCGCGTTCTTCCGGCCAGCAGCCCGCGGCGGGGGAGGGGCAGCCGCCACTCGCGTTCTCCCGGCACCGGCCGCCGGCGGAAGGGCCGCGCGGCGCGGAAGCGCGGCCGCAGCTGAGGATCAGCTGCTGGAGGAGGCGGAGAAGGAGAGGGAGGAGCCTAGGGGGGGAAAGGGAGGGAGGGGACCCTCTGGAAGCCGCGAACGCCACCGAGTGTCTGCACACCTCGCTCCGTCTGCCATGGCTGGTTAAAGAACCATCCGGATCGCAGCGCGGGGGGAGGGCTGGGTGGGGGGAGAGCGGCGGCCGCGCGTGAGGCCGAGGGAGGGGCGGCGGCGCGAGCGGCGGCGGCGGCGGTTCCAGCATGAAGAGGAGAGCTGGCCTGGGGGGCAGCATGAGGTCAGTGGTGGGCTTCTTGTCCCAGCGGGGCTTGCATGGGGACCCCCTGCTCACTCAGGACTTTCAGAGGAGACGCCTGCGGGGCTGCAGAAACCTCTACAAGAAGGACCTCCTCGGCCACTTCGGCTGTGTCAATGCCATTGAATTCTCCAACAATGGAGGCCAGTGGCTGGTCTCAGGTAAATCAACCCCCTTCCCCGCCCCGCGCCTCCCGGCCCCTCTCCACCCTCCCCTTTCGCTCTCCCTCGCTACCCTCCTTCTGCCCTCCGTCCCCACCCCCTCCCTCCTCAACCCCCCTTCTGCGGTGGGAAGGTTTGGTGTCAAATTCAAACCCTTGCAGGGGGAGGGTGGGGAGGGAGAGGATGTCTTCT
This sequence comes from Panthera uncia, assembly GCF_023721935.1. Classification (NCBI taxonomy): domain Eukaryota; kingdom Metazoa; phylum Chordata; class Mammalia; order Carnivora; family Felidae; genus Panthera; species Panthera uncia. The sequence goes on from NW_026057582.1 coordinate 31,602,139, forward strand.
GTAAAAAAGACCTAAAATGGTTGACAGGTCCTTAATTCGCTTTATCCCAAGTGTAAAGTGGTCTCTCCTGATGACTGCCCTGGAAGCGTGGGTCGGGGAGGGGGCGAGACTACCGCCTGACAAAGTTTGATGGGAAACTCTTCCTCGGTGTACTTTAAAAGGTGCGGGGGGCATTTTGGGGATTCGGAGGGGGAGGAGGCCGAGGCGCGCCGGAGGCCAGGGGGAGCTCGAGTCCCTGGCGCCGGCGTCCGGGAGAAGGGGCCTGGGGGCCAGGGGGCCGGGCGATGACAGGGCTGGCCGCCCAGGGGTCGCGGGCCGCGACTCGGGGGCTGGCTGGGTGAGCGAGGAGAGGAGCCGGGCGGGCGGGTGGCTGTTGGCCGCCCCCTCGACGCCCTGAGGGGCCCGGCCCCATCTCCCTCCGCTGTGGTGGCCTCTTCCGCGTCGTGTTTTTCTTATGGTGTGGGCAGTGCCAAGGACTCTGGAGGCTGAGGGGCACCCGTCTGAACTTGAATGCGCAACTTGTGAGGCTGGGGGTGGTGGGTGGGCGACCCTGGGAGACTTGTTGGCTGCAGCCCCACGCCCGCACCCCCTTTGCCCGCGGCTACCGTTGCAGGTGGTCTCCGCACCTCCTCCCTCCCGCCCAGCTGGGCTGGGCTGCGCTGCCCCCGGGCTCCCCCTCCGGTGTGGGGAAAGTGGCGAAATCGAGGCCGGGGCTCCGGCCGGGCGGTGTAGGCCTCGCTCTCCCGGGGCTCCTAGCGACAGGCAGCTGAATCGATAGCCTATTGCTCCCGGGGAGGCCCGGGCCGGGCGGGCCGCGGCGACAGCTGCCCCGGGGGAGGTGCGCCTGCTGCCCGCGGGGGAGTTCGCCGCCGCCGCCCTCCTCCGGGGGGTCTCGGGGCCTAGGCGGGCGAGTGGGGATGGGTCCGCTGCGGGGGGCGGGGGGGGCCTCCCCGAAAACGGGCGAAGACGGCGGATCTGGCGTTCCGCTCGCCTTCTCCCCTACTCCGTCCCTTTTCCTGCATTGAGAGGGAGGAAGCGGGAGCCCCGCGCTGGACGTGGCGCTTCGCTTCACCCAGGCCGGTCCCCGAATGGTTTTCTAATTTACGTCAGTGGGCAGCTGGCCAGAAACTTCTGGGATCATAGCAAAGCATCCGTCGTCTTCGCGAGTAACAGTCGGAAGTGACACAGGCGTGCAGTCCAATTTAGGGGTAGCAGAGAGAAGACTCGTGTGATCATTTTCGCGATAAACCTTCTGGGGTTTCTCCAGAACTGACTTGACTTTTCCACCCCAGATCGTTTTCTCTTTGACTAGGTAGAGTTTAACCTTAGATCATCCCTTGAAGAAACCTGATATTCCACTTCAAGGCATACCCCAAACAAAAGCTTCCTTCCCCGATACTGCCAAAAATTCCAAGGGCAAAAGTGGGGAAGATCTCTAAAGAGCTCACAGGGTTGGTTTTTTTTTTCCTCCTGTATTCGTTATATTCTAGTCCCCTTTCCAGACTGATGTTTTCCAACAGACATGTTCCCAGACACAAGTAAACTCTCCCTCCTGGGTGAGGGAATTTTGGGGGTACTCTTTTATAGGCCCAACTAATCATGGTAATTAAGTCGTGAGTACAGTCCTACGTTGCCCAGCTTAACACTGTTAAAAAATAAGATTTATTAAGATATAATTCACATGCTATCAATTCACACATTTTAACACTTTTTTAAAAACACCAAAATGTTGCCTCCATTCTCAAGGAGTTATCCTTGTGCAGGACCTTCCCCTATGTCTTAAATGAACCCTATTTTCTCTAGTCTTGGCCAGTTTGTTTCCCTTATCTTAATTTTAGTATGTAGAAGAGGAGAGTCCTTCCCACAGAGCAGGCTATGGCAAACCTCCTAGTTTAGGCATTTATTTCCTTATTTTTCTAGGCCTGAGTTGCCCATCTCCATCAGTGCTTTCTGGGTTTCAGTCTTCTTTGCCCCTTACTCCTCCTCCTTCCCCTCACACTTCCTCTAGCTCAGTCCTTCCTGTTTCCTTTTTATCTGCTCTTGTCCTCCTTCCTAGTCCTTGCAGCAGGCTCCCCACTACCCACCCCCCTCCAAGTTTAGCTCTGATACACTTAGCTTTCCTTATTTATTTCCTAAACATAGAGTTTTGGTTAAAAGCCTTTTTAGCTATTCACCTTCCATTATCAGTACAATTTATGCTAACAGAAAATTCCTCCTGTTTGCTTCAGATTAGGAAGCCCCCCTCTGGGAGTCATAAATACACCTTAACTTGTTAAAGCTAATTAAATATTGTTCTGGGAAGTCCTTCAATAATCTTCGATTTAAAACTATTTAAAGTGTCATGTTTACATTTTCTCTTATCTATCATGTCCTTCAGTTAACACCTGAGGGGAGGGGCTCTTAGTGTTTTTGAGGCTAATGCTATCTATCCCTAATGTTTCACAATAATGTGGTAGGTAGGAGGCCAGACTTTGGGATGGTAATGAGATTACCTTTATGCATTTTGTCCTTGTTCTTGTATCTTGGATTGGTTAAAGCCTTTAGAAAGTGGTGATTAAAATGATAGTGTATTCATAGTTTGTTCACTGTTTTCATTTCCTAATTGTTTGGGCAGGCTCATGTTTCTTGTAACTGACACATACTGTTTGGTAGAATTAACTTAGATCTAGGGTAAACATATTTGTATGATTCCTATGGCCTTATAAAATGCTATTTGTTAAGGATACATTCATTGCTATTTTGTTCCTACAGCTAGCCCTTTTTCCAGGGCACAATGATGCCAGCAGATATTAAGAGTAAACCAGAGAATATCAGGAAGGAGAAAAGATGGTCTGTTGGGAAGTGTGACTGTGACAGCAACAAGTGGGAGGATGGTTTTTTGCTGTTTTAGAACATTAAAGTACTTTTCACCTAAAAAGTAGTTTTCTTTGTTGTTGATCAGAGAAAGGCGTGAACTGTGATATCATGTAAGGCAGTGTAGTGTAGCATACACATGGTTGAAATCACTGCTGTGTCACTTAATGTGTGACCTAAGCCTCTCTGAGTCTGTTTCCTGGTGTATGCAGTGGGAATACCAGCATTTACCTGAAGGGCTTTTGTGAGAACTATATTAGGTAAAGTTTAGTTGGGTGCTAAACAGAGTGCCAGGCCTCTCAGAGAAAATGTGAGTTTGTTTTCTTTCTGTTTTGGATTTAGGAACTTTTGGTATCGTTATTAGCTGACACTTGTTCTTAGACTATTGTTAATGGACATGTGCAAATGGGGCAGACGGGATAGTGCTGTGACTTTGGTATGGAATGAGAAGGCACAGTGTATGTTGAAGTGCTACTTCTAAGAGATCCTACCAACATCAAGGAAGTTATGCTGAAACACATATTTAGGGGGTATCCTGCCTGGGTTTACCCTTTAAGTCTTTGGTTGCATCTAATAATATTATTTTCCCTGAATTGATATTTAAGGCATTGGAAGCTTTAGAACTAGCAGATTAATAGCCCATTAGTATGAAGTTTTGAGTTTCAGTGAGAGATTATGATCTCTTTCTTAACGCTTATGAGTAAATACATGTTGGAAAAGCGCCTTCAGAAGCTTTTCAAATAGCATCAGCAACTGTACTGTTTCGAAGTGTTCAGTAGGAATTGTGAATGGAAAGGCATTTAATTATATTTACTTGGTCATAATATTTATAACTGAGATAACTGTTTAGTCCTATTTCATTTCACATAGGTCTCTGATTTTATTATCATAGGTTAGGTAGAGATGAATAGCATGAATTATGGAATCAGGCTGCCTGGGGATGAATATCAATTCAACTACTTGCTAACCTTTGATAAGTCACTTAGTCTGTTTCCTCAGCTATACAGTAAGGGCAGTAATACCCCACAGGGTTGTGGTGAGGATTAAATGAAATAACACTTGTAAAGTTCTTAGCACAGAGGCCTAGCCCATGCTTTTGGTCTGGTTGCCACTGCTGCAACTCACAAAAAGCTTGAACCTCACAAAAAGCTTTTGGGAGATTGACACTTTCAGTATCTAACATTTATTGCACAAAGCACTGTACAATGTGAAAAATTGAGAAAGATCTCAATGAGATGCACTGTTAAAAATGCTATGTAAAGAAGCTTAACCCCAGTATTGTCATCAAAGCGTGTTTTTAAGCATCAAATAATAGCTGTGATAATAACCATATGCTTAATTTGAACCTATTACTTCGATCATTTCCTTATTCCCAGTCCCAGTTCCCTGTTATGTCAATTTTCTGGGATCAGTTTTTTGTAAATAAATTCATCTAAGAGCATGTTATCTACAGGTACGGTGTTTGGCTTTAGCCAGTGGAATAAAGTCTAACTTTATTAGAACTTCTCAGGTGTTTAATTAGAATTAATTTGTTGGTCCAGTGGTTAGTTTATCAGGGGAAATATGACCAGTGATAGGCCTGAAAAAGCTTTCAGAGTACGTACACATTTTGATAAGATGAATAGGGAATCAATTCTTGGATGTTCTTCCAGGCTTTTCTGTTTACTGATAATCCATTGCTGTGAAGGAGTTATATTTTATTCTTTGGTCTATTAATTAGTTCAACAAATAGTTTTTGAGTGCATAGTTTATAACGCAGAAGCAATGAAAACAGAGATGATGAATTGGGTATAAACCATGCTCTCAAGCTTGCACTTTAGGAACATTTGCTTATTGTTTGTAACAGTGCATGGCTCTTTTAAAAAATCTTCTCTGCTTTATGATACTTTAATTGATACTTGACTTTTCTATGTTTTACAGTACTTACTATAGCAAATAATTCTCTTGCTTATGAGCTTTAGTGGGAAAGAGAGAAGGATCATAGAGATGGCCTTGGAGGACATTGCAATGATAAATTATAGAGATTGTGTCATAAGTATAAAGTAACATGGATATTTATAGATGCACGTTATTTTTCCCACTTGTTCTTTAGTCTGCTAATTGATATCTATCAAAGATTGGCAGATTTAGAATTATGCCCAGGTTTGTCACTTCTGCTTGAAAATAACCTATTGGGGGGGGGGGGTCGGGCCTGGGTGGCTCAGTTGGTTAAGCATCCAACTTTGGCTCGGGTCATGATCTCGTGGTTTGTGAGTTCAAGCCCTGCATCAGGCTCGGTGCTGACAGCTCAGAGCCTGGAGCCTGCTTCAGATTGTGTCTCCTTCTCTCTCTGCCCCTCCCCTACTTGTGCTCTGTCTCTCTCCCTCTCTCTCAAAAATAAATAAACATTAAAAAAATAAAGTAACCTAGTGAGGTCTAACTAATGACCACCAGTCTTATGAGACATTATCACAGCAGAAAGTTGTCTTCGTCTTCTGTATTGTTTGAAGGATCATCATTAACTTGACTTATGCCAACGTGTTTTTGATGACTAAGAGTTCCTAAAAAGAGCAGTAGCCCTCAGTTATGTGTCCTGGCGACCACAAGTTATGTACTCATTCACTGATTATTGATAGCTTTCATTGTACAGTTGGAATCATTTAGATCAGGGAAACTTTATTGACCAGTAAAGCTTGAAACATGGATGGATGCTGCTTTCTGAATTACAAGTTAAAAAGTGCATTTATCTTCTTATGCATTGAGACAGATGAAGAGCGCTTCCATTGTTAATAAACAGCACTTAATTTTAATCTTTTTTTTCTCATGGTTTCTCATGGTTCTCATGCTTTTCTTACTGTTTTAGTCTGAATTTAGATACCCAGGAGTAGAATTAAAGCCTTTTAAGGTTAAAGGAACTAAAATCCTAATTCAAATGAAGATTATGTAGGTTAAGAAGGAATTGATTCTGTTTTCAATTTTTGGTACCCCACATAAGTATTGTCTCTTAGAGATAAAGAACTGAATGTTAATCTGTTAGGATTAACCCTTAGATTATTGTGAGAATGTGAAATTACATTTCTTTTTTATTGGATTTTTTTCTTTAAAATTTTGATTTTAATTTACAAGGGTTAGGTTACTATTTGCCCCTGTGGGTATATAGGCTGATTTTAGGCGATCTTTGAATAAATATTTACATTTTAATGGTGCATTTATTTTTATATATGGAAAAGTTAACCAGCATGTATAAAACATTTTTAACGAATTTATTGCTTAAAGTGAGGTTAAATTTTAAAAAGTCAATTTAAAGAAAAATAATGGTGAATGTGTTACATGGATATGGCAAAAATCAAAAGGTGATCAAGAGGGACCGAAGCTTGAGAAATATTGCATTAGGTAGTCTTTTTTGTATCTTCTTTCTTCCTCATTGAATCAGAGAGAAGGAAAGATCTTCATTTTATGGAAAAGGAAGTGGGGAAGTAGAAAGAGGACTTGCCCAGAACTGCCTTGTTAGTCTTGGGCAGTCAGCATGCCAAGTAGGGCTCATTGCTCCCAGGCATGTGCTATTTCTAAGTTGCCTTTTTATATTTTTCTTTCCATTTTCTTCTTATAGGGTAGTTCACCTTTTCTGGATCTCTTCTAAAAATTGAAAACTGAAAAATCAGTAATTTCTGAGCACATGTGCAACCCTTGTTGCTCCTCTTAGGTGATAAATTTTATTTCTGTGTTTTGCTGTGAATAAAGTTAACTTGTTCCATACAGGCATCTTATGTTTATTCATTAAAAATATTTAATGTGAACGTACTATATATGCCTCGTTAATCTTAATAACTACAGAATAATTTTTTTTTAACCTTCATTTAGCTTATAATGTGTGCCAGGCCCTTTGTTAAGCACTTTATATGTCTTATTTTAAGCCACTTGGAAAATAGCCAGTGTTACCTATAGCCTAGAAAAGACACAGGCATTTGAAGGTTTTGTATTAATCATCATAACTAAGTGTTAAAGAATCAAAAAGGGACATTGATAAATGACTGCAGAGTGTTCTGTAATGCAGAGAACAGGTAGGGCATTAGTGGAAAAATAGATACTAGAATTCATTATTTCTGGTTAAAATGAAGTGAAATAGAATTCTAAGGATGAAAAAGATTTTTATTACGTTGGCCTATTACCTTGGTCTTTGTAGAAAATTTGGTTCCAATAGCTGCTTCCCAAGTTTTTGTTCTTTTCATTGTTAATACTTATTAGTCACCACGTAAGCTTCCTAAAACTTAACCCTCATTATCCCACATCTGCTGCTGATCCCTCAAAAATCTGCAGTGCTCCCCAGTGTCCACCAAATTAAATAGGATATCTCACCTGACATTCAACTGAGACTGCTGTTCATAAAGATAAATGTTTAACAATAAGTAGCTAATTTTTGAGCATGTCATTCATTTATCAAATATTATTTGGGGGTGTTTCATATGTCAGGCACATTTATATACATGACCACATCTAATACTTAAAAGAATCTTTCCTAAGGTAGGGTTAGTGCTGTTATCCTTATTTTACATATGAAGAAACGGGCTTAGAGAAGTTAAGTAACCATGAAGGTTCCTACAGTTTGTGGTGGAGCTGGATTTCTAGCCTGAGTCTGCTGGAACGCTGGGACGTACTAACTGCCCTGAAATTTTTAGAATGTTTTGTACATTTTAAAAGGATCTGACTTCCCCAACATTTTCTTCTCTTGGTGCTATCATTCCGATACTTTGCTAACTGCTTTTTTCCCCCTTTCTGTGTAAATGAAGGGAGGGGAGTATAGCTGTGGGGATGGATCAGTGGGCTTTGAGCCAATAAGCACAGTTCTGGTCACAGCTACAGTACTCGCCCCTTAAGCAGATCTCTCTTGGTGCTGGAAATCACTTCACCTGGATTTTGGTCTTGGCAGTCATCTAAAATCTTCTTCCTCACACTTTGCGTGTTCTATGCTTGCTTACATAAACCATGTAACTTCACACTGGGTTAAACTCCCCTGCTTTAGTGAGGTAGAATTAGGAGTGGGTATACTCAGGTTACCAGTTTGGTTCCTCTTCTGCATAAGACCAACTAAAGGTACAGACAACAGACATGTCTTTACTGAGCCTGTAATTTGAGTTTGATGTCTGCAGAAAGCATGTGGATTGGGTACATTTGCCTGATTTCAGCCAAAAGAAATAGGTGTCTCCTCACTAGGGAATAGATGAATAATGATAAAGTGCTTTTTGGAAGAAGGTTTAAACAATGTAACATGGGCTTAATTGCCCAGAGAGCACTGGTAAGTCATTTGGAAGTGCTTTTCCACAGACACATAATATCATAAAGGGAGATATGACTCCTAGACCAGATAATAAGCCTGTTTAATCCTAAATGAACTTGAATTATAGTGTTCATGCAAGTAAAGTTAAATCTGTCACCAGCAACTTCATTCTGCTTCTGTGAAAAAGAAGGCATTTCATTTCCAAGGTTATTCATGGGTTAGGTGAACAAGGAGGGTTAGATTCCACTTGCTTGCCACATCAGTTATCCTAAGTCAGGGATTTAGGGAAAGACTTGACAACAGCAGTTTGTCACTTTAGTTATCTGCTCTTCCCATGCCTTCAGGGTCACATTTTCATTGCCACCTTATTCATTGTACTTTGCAGTATTGATATCCAAGATTCTATCACCTACCTCTCAGGATACAGAGTTGATATGCATTGGAGGTCAAGTCCATGTACTCTGAGTATTACTTTCTTATGGCCAATTTTTAAAATAAAGGTTATATTCCGGAGGACTGGGGCATGTAGGAATCAATGAGAAAATGGCATCTGAGGAAATTGACAGGGTTGTAACAAATCCTAGTAGCAGAGATGTTGGTGGAAAGACTGATTCCCATCTTCCCTGTTGCTTCTACTTGGTTCCTACCCCTTGATACAGTGAGGTAAGATTACCTTATATGGTCGATAAGGTAACTCTGTAGGTGCCCTGCCTACCTGGCTGCCTGCTGGGGTCCTTTATAACTAAGGTGACCACATATCCTGGTTTACTTGGGACCATCCCAATGTCCCCATTGTCCCAGTACAATTATGAGCCCTCCTTTCATTCCTAAAAATGTCCTAGTTTGAATGATAAGTTATATGTCCACCTACTCATAATCATAAATTGTTGTGTACTCAAGTAAAACCAAAGCCCTACTCTCTTAGCTTTTCTCATTTACCATTGAATGCCTCTGGTGAGAACACCTCCAAGCCTCTATTCTGTCAGGTCTTTCAGGTGCCACTTTTAGGGTACTGGATTGAGCCTGAGAGGCAGAGTGGTTGATAGTCATTTGTCCCCTCCTTGTCTTCTTATTAGAAGTGGGTGGGGGCAAGCTAACATTAAGAACATGCTATGTCCAGAGGCTAGTAAGTTATCCCTTCCTTACTATATACCTCCTCTTAGAGTTCTTTTTCTGCTGTTCACTTGTATATTCTTCAAAGCCCCCTTTTAAAAAAGTCTTCCTATGGGTTGTTTTTTGCAGTTGATTTTGAGCAAAGATGTTCTGAGGAATGATTCCCTGCTGAGTTGAGATTTTTTTTTCCCACTTTATCCAAAAGTGGGTGTGATACTGATATTAAACAATTAAACAGGCTTAGTTTTATGGAGTATCTGTCTAGCACCAGAATACATCTGGAGTAAAAGTTGGCCCCTCAAGTGTATAGATTGGCCCTGAGAAAAGTTTTCAGGAATTGTAGTTTCTCAGGTATATGGCCAGTTGGCTCTAGAATGTCTTTCATGTTGTGAAATGACCTCAATAGGGAAGTTTAAAAGATCTGGGTTAGAGTCCAGATTTCACCATTGTCACTGTGATCTTATGCTACTAATATATTATCTCTGTAGAATCATAGAATTTTATTGCTGGAAAAGACTAATGGTCATCTAAATGAAGCCGTTAATTTTACATATAGGGACACAGAGGAGCAAAGAGGTAAAGTGATTTGCCCAGTAGTTTACAACTAGTAAGTAGTACAGTCAGGATTAAAATCTGAATCTGGGTCTTCTGATCTGGTCTCTCAGTAGGGAAAGTCATGAGGTTCTGCATTTATGAAGGACTTTACTCAAGTAAAGTGTTAAACTCTTTAAGTGGCTTCTTCTGCCACTACATTCCATCTGCAGTTTCATTGTCCCTGAACATGGTTGGTCTGATTAAGTTGGAGTGCTCATTATTTTCAAGATGAGTCAGTAGAAATTTTCCAGGTTGGAGGCAGACCGTCACTCTGGCTGAATCTCCAGTTTTAATTCCTTTTTTTTTTTTTTTTTTTATTTTTTTTTTTTTTTTTTTTTGAGAGAACGAAAGCAGAGAAGGGGCGGGGGTGGGGGGTGGGGAACATGATCCCAAGGGGGCTCTGTGCTGACAGCCTCCAGCCCAAGGCAGTGCTGAAACTCATGAACCATGATATCATGACTTGAGCCGAAGTCCAACCCTCAACCAACTGAGCCACCCAAGCGCCCCTCTCCAGTTTTAATTCTTAGCCTGCCCATACTTTCTTACTTTGGAAAGTCTATTTCCTTCCAAGAACATTACTCAGGAGGAGGAATTTTCTGCAAATTCAGGTGCCTGTCAAAATCTTGTTACACAACTTCTCTCATTCTGAATTTCCATTCAAGTCTTATATCTAAATTTCAGTTGTATCTTTTGTGTTATTTCATAAAGCAAGTACTAATTGGAGCCTCTGAGGATTGTTGTTTTTCTTTCTTTTTTTTTTTTAATAGGTGTCTGACCCATGTTTGATGGTTTATTGCAGATAACACTAGCTGCCATAGATGGCTGAAGCATGTGTTTTTGCCTTAGACATACTGGCAAGAAGTAACTGAAATTTGCATATTTGGCAACCAGTTTCAAGCAGCCCTTGAGTCTCAGGGTTGATATCTGTTTATACCTGCTTGTGGGTGGGTATTGTGTGCCTTCCTAAAAGGACTAAAAAGCATTGCACCTGCATTGGTTCAACCTTTTTAGAATTGCCCAAAGAAGAGAAAAGACAGCTTTATTATGTTGATAATGTTGCTTGTGCAGGGAGTTTTGCAAAAGCCAAGCAGGCAGTGTTATAATTTAAAAAAACTAAAAAATCATAAACTACTCAGAATAAACGAGTGTGACACCATCCGGAGAGCATATTGTCCAGGTTAGTTCTGTATGGCAGAAGTGAGATTGGACATGATCTGTGGTCTGCGAGTACTTCACAGTGCATCATACTCATTTAATAGCTTCCTTGTAAAACCTTACTGTTGTTGAGACCCAGGAATCTGTTCTTAGTGTTCTCCTAGCTATTTGAGGAGCTTTTTATTCTTTGACATTTCACTAATTCCATACTTTACTATTGAGAACTTCCTGTTGAATCATGCAAGTCAACAGAATAGGGCACTTAGAAGACAGGCTGCCCGCTTATTCACAGGTTTGTAAAATATCATATATTAATTATAGGAAATTCAGAAAATAAAGAGATACTTAAAGGAAGTATACCACCTACTGAGGATGACCATTTTTGACACATGGGACATATTTTAGTCTTTTTTGTATGAATACATACATATTTATTTTAATTTTTTTATTTTAATGTTTTTTATTTTTGAGAGAGAGACAGAGAGCAAGCAGGGGAGGGGCAGAGAAAGAGGGAGACACAGAATCAGAAGCGGAAGCAGGCTCCGGGCTCTGAGCTGCCAGCACAGAGCCCGATGCGGGGCTTGAACTCACAGAACACGAGATCATGACCTGAGCTGAAATCGGCTACTTAACCCACTGAGCCACCCAGGCGCTCCTGCATACGTACATATTTAAAAAATAAAATTGGGGGGCGCCTGGGTGGCTTAGTGGGTTAAGCGGCCGACTTCGGCTCAGGTCATGATCTCGTGGTCCGTGAGTTTGAGCCCTGCGTCAGGCTCTGTGCTGACAGCTCAGAGCCTGGAGTCTGTTTCAGATTCTGTGTCTCCCTCTCTCTGACCCTCCCCCGTTCATGCTCTGTCTCTCCCTGTCTCAAAAATAAATAAAACGTTAAAAAAAAATTTTTTTTTAAACAAAAAAATAAAATTGGAATTAGGTCATCTCTGTTGTTTTGTAACTTTTTTCTTAATATTAACATGTTTGTGTATGTCATTGAATATTCAAAAGCAGGGTTTTTCAATCTCAGCAGTATTGACATTTTGGGCTGGGTAATTCTTTGTGATGGGGGCTGTCCTGTGCATCGTAGCTGTTTAGCAGCATCCATAGCCTCTAGCCAGTACATGCTCGTAGCAGCTCCCCAGTTATGATGACCAAAAATTTCTCCAGGCATTGCCAAATGCCCCAGGTGGAGGATCACCCTGGTTGAGAACTACTGTCTAAATGAAAACTTCTTGGACCCTTTGATCTCAGGACCTGTTTACGTTCTTAAAAATCATCGAAGACCTCAAAGAACTTCAGTTTATGTAGGCCATTTTTACCAATTTTTATTACATTAGAATTTAAAGCTGGTGAAGTTTAAAAACTCATTTCTTTGAGAATGGAAATAATAAACCTTATATTAACAATAATATTTCAATGAAAGATAATTATTTTCCAAAATAAATAGAAGAGTAGCATTATTACCTCTTTCTGACTCTTAAAAATGTTTCCAACTCTTTAATGTGATAATAGACATTATGAGGGCATTCATAGTTAATCTGCTATGAAATGTTGGTTTAGCTGACATATATGAAGAAAATTCAGCCTTACACAGATATGTAATTAGAAAAGGGGAAAGTATTTTAATGCCTTATCAGATAACAATATATTCTTCTTTGAGACTGTATCAAAACTTGACAAGTGGAAGTTTTTTTTTTTTTTTTAATGTTTATTCATTTTTGAGAGAGAGAGAGAGAGAGTGAGAGTGCATGTATGCTAGGAGAGGGGTAGGGGGAGACAGAATCCCAAGCAGGCTCTGCACTGACAGCAGAGAGCCCAACATGGGGCTCGAACTCAAAAACCAGGAAATCATGACCTGAGCCCAAATTGGATACTTAACTGACTGAGCCACCCAGGTGCCCTGACATGTGGAAGTTTCTTAAAGATTAGTTGCAGTGTAGAATCTGAAATCATGTCAGAGAGCTTTTCATAGTCTGTACATTAAAATCCATTAGTCTGTCTTTAAGGCCTTCCTGTGGCTTTTCTTGAAAAATTGGAAGATTGGGCAACCTTGAGCCTCTGTTTCTCTATGGCAGTAACTGGGTGGAGCTGAGTAGTGTCTTGTTCTTTAAAAAGGGTTGTAGGTCTCCAGTCTGCCTTTTATTCTGGCAGTTTCATTCATGTGCTTTGCTGCTTGGCCCCTGTTATATTTGAGAAGCTGAATTGTATCATGGTAAGGAGCTCCGTCTCTGGAGCCAGATTACCTGGATTCAGCTCCCAACTCCTACTCTTGATTGCTGTGTAACTTCAGGTTATGTAGCTTTTCTGCAGTGTTATCTGGATAACAAGGACAACAATACACCTACTTCATAAGATTGTTAAAAGGATTAGGAGAGCCCTACACATTGGTTTTTAACATCATGCATCAATCATTTGGGAAAATATTGGTTCACTGAGTTATGCAGATTTTCCAAATCTTGATGCATTTTATTATACATTTTAAGAAATCGTATTTGTTAATATTACCACCAACCTCATCAGAAAAGTCCTTTAAGTATTGAGAAGTAGTCAAGCTCACCGTGGTGAATACAAGTTTTTGTTTTTTAAATATGGAATGGTTCACGAATTTGCCTGTCATCCTTGCACAGGGGCCATGCTAATCTTCTCTGTATTGTTCCAGTTTTAGTGTATGTGCTGCTGCAGCGAGCACTGATTACAAGTTTTCCAAAAATCTTGTTTTCACTTGAAAGCTTGAACTTTATCATTGGCTACAAATACTGCCAGTTGTTTTCCTTGAAATGACAAACTCATCGTGTTCATTTTTGAGCAAATATGTGCCACATACCCAACTCTGAATAGCTAGAGTTTGTCAGTTGTTTCTTAAGTATATGGTGTTTGATGAAAAAAGCAGCCCGTTCAGCTCACAATGCAAACTGTCACATATGTGCTTTTCCACAAAATAATCATTGTTCTTTGGTGTGGAGTGGAAGTGTTTTATGTGTGCTTTCCATTTCATCATACATAGTATTAAGATGTATACTCTGGTTGAAATTTGGTAAAATTATTTTCACAGCTTTGGGCCACCTGGGTGGCTCAGTCGGTTAAGTGTCTGACTCTTGAGCTCGGCTCAGGTCATGATCTCACAGTTCGTGGGGTCAAGCCTCACATTAGGCTTTGCTCTGACAGTGCAGAACCTGCTTGGGATTCTGTCTCTTCTCTCTCTCTGCTTCTCCGCCGGCTCGTGCACTGTCTCTTTCAAAATAAATAAACTTAAAAAATTATTTTCAGAGCTTTATCAAGGACATTCCTAAATGAAATTGACATTGGTCTTTTTTACTGCAAGTCTGTGGCAGTTAAGGATACACTGATGACTAGTAGTTTGCTGTACTGCCTTGATTGTCACTAAGGCACCAGTAATTTTACAAAACACCATGCTTTTGCACATCACCATCAAGTACAATGTCAATACAGTGAAAAAGGCAAATAACATTTGACTGTTATTGTGAAAATAGTTTTGACTTTGTAGACTTCCTGGAATTCATGGAACACATTCATTCTATTTTTTTGCTTTTATTGCAATTCTTATAGTGCAACCTTTGAGATATTTTGTTTTTTTTTAATTTTTTTCCTAGAATAAAATCTTAGAAATGAGATTCTAGGTTAAAGGGTATGAACTTTTTTATACTTATAAAATACATTTAATATATATTTGCCCTCCAAGATGGTTAAACTAACTTATTCATACTTGTACCAGTTTATTATGAGACTGCATCATGGCTGTTGCTGGGCATCATTTAATTTTTGCCAATTAAGTCAGTATGTGAAAAATACTATCATTTTAAAAACTTATTACTACTTCAGTTCACATATAACTGGCCTTGATTATTAGTGAGGCTGAATATTTTTATCTTAAGTTTGGGCCATTTTGTAGTCTTTCTGTAGGCTGATTACAGCACAACTGATTAGGTTGCAACTTTCTTTGCTAATATAGTCACATTCTCCTAATACCTTTTGAGATTAATCTCTAGTTACCCTGTTTGCATTTGGGTTTGTTTCAAATCTCAGCCTCAGATTTAGTGCCCCTCTCATGGAGGCAGATAGTAAAGGTATCTGATAATTATTTTCTGAATTTCAGAAGTTTGAACCCTTTTTGACTTTTGTCATAATTTAAGGGGTATCACCTGTGCTATTACTTAACTTTTTTTTAGTTGACTCTTAATACTTGAAACTATATTACTATAATGTCTATCAAATCATAGGATTTATGTGCTATTTTTTCCTAGTAAACATTAATATACATACTTGTTAAAATCATTTTCTACTGTCTGAAGTTATTCAGTGGCCTCTGCTTGCCACACTTTAGGAAGAGCAGGAACTTTGGAATCAGACATCCTCAATTTGAATCCCACTATACCTCTAACTGGTGGTGTGTTCAGTGATAGGTGAGTTTGCCTCTTTGTGCCTCAGTTTCTTTCCTGGCAAATTGGAGATGTTGGAGAATATGATCTCTTAGGTGTCATCCAACTCAATTCTGTGATTCTGGTGTAAAATATTTGTAGATTCCTCTCTCTCTTTCAGCTCAGGCATTAGAGGCATTGTCTAGGGATTAGTGTGCTAATTTAGGATTTTAAAACCTTAGCTCTATTAAACTCTACTGCTGCTGGTCACTTAATTTTACAGAAACCATTTAATGGGATCCTAGCTGTCTAGTTAGGGTGTTACTGCTACTGTAATTCCTGCTCCCTGTTCAATGTGAAGTGCTTCATTCAAAGCTTCCATCATTGAGGCAAGTCAGTGCCTCACTTTTCGCATCTTTAAAATGGGGATAATGTTTCTGCCCTACTTACCTAATTGGAGATGTAGAAAAATGAGGTAATATGCAGATCAGTGGGCTCAGCTTTCAGGACAAGAGTACTAGGTAAGGGCAGGGTATCAGCAGAAGTTATTACCAACAGATGTTATCCCCCGCTGTGGCTACTTCTGTAGTGAAGAGCGACACTCCTTATCTCTCCATACTCACCTGCACCTGCCATTTGATTTTTTTATCCCTGATTTTGGAAGTGCCACTGGACCCCAGTTTTGTGACCTTGGGCAAATCACCCAATCTTAACTTATCCCTGGGCTAAATGAAGCCTGCACTGAGGCCTGCATTCAGCCTACAAAATCAGGTTGCTTGCTTTTGTTGAAAAATTGGAAGATCAGGCAACCTTGAGCTTACTTACATTTCTGTATGGCAATAGCTGGCTGGAGCTGAGTAGTGTCTTGTTTTTTATTTTATTTTATTAAAAAAATGTTTTTAATGTTTATTTTTATTTTTTATTTATTTATTTTTTAATGTTTTATTTATTTTTGAGACAGGGAGAGACAGAGCATGAACAGGGGAGGGTCAGAGAGAGGGAGACACAGAATCTGAAACAGGCTCCAGGCTCTGAGCTGTCAGCACAGAGCCCGATGCGGGGCTCGAACTCACCAACCGCGAGATCATGACCTGAGCCAAAGCCAGCCACTTAACTGACTGAGCCACCCAGGCGCCCCAATGTTTATTTATTTTTAACAGAGAGAGACAGACAGACAGATTCAGAGACAGAGCATGAGTGGGGGAAGGGGGAGAGAGAGGGAGACACAGAATCTGAAGCAGGCTCCAGGCTCCAAGCTGTCAGCACAGAGCTGGACGCAGGGCTCGAACTCACAGACTGCGAGATCATGACCTGAGCCAAAGTCGGACGCTCAACCAACTGAGCCACCCAGGTGCCCCGTGTCTTGTTTCTTTTAAAAGGATTGTATATTCTCCAGTCTGCCCTTTATTCTGGCAGGTTTTATTCATGTGCTTTGCTGCCTGGCCCCTGTTGTATTTGAGAGGCTGAATTGTATCATGATTAGGGGCTCCATCTCTGGAGCCAGATTACCTGGATTCAGCTCCCAGCTCCTACTTTTGATTGCTGTATATCTTCAGGTTATTTAGCTTTTCTGTAGTTTTATCTGAATAATAAGGACAACAATACCTATTTTATAGGGCTGTTAAGAGCATTAGAAGAGATACTACAAACATGTAAAACTCTTAGGGTAGTCCCTGGCCTGGAGCAAATTTATCTGAAGTTAGCTATTGTTGGAGTTTAAGTAGTATATAATGGGCTAACATTTCTGTAGCTCATACTGTGTATCAGGCAATCATCCAAGCCTTCCACATAACTCTATCTCATTAATCCTACCATAATACTATAAAACAGGTGGAGTTGTTTTCTCAGTTTTGCAGACGAGAGGATACAGTTGAGAGAGGTTAAGTACCCTGCCTGGAGGCACACAGCTAGTATGTGGTAGCAACATTGGGAGTTGAACCTATGCACTTGTATTCTAAGGCTGTGGTCTTGAACGTTGTGCTGCCTCATGCTACATCTACCTTTAAAATAGGTCTAATTATACAAGTGGCAAGCGCGGGTAAATGGTGATTATTGCTTTTAATGTTTTTGTAAGTGATTTGAGGAGGGTATGCATATCAGTATCCCGAATTTGTATATGACATTCATATATAAATGCCCTTCAGGTAAGTGAAATGCCAAACCAATAAGGATAAACTGCAGGCAACTCTTTTTGTCTGGGTGGAGTGAGTGAGCAGAAGAGTGATAACTGACTTTCCTCAAAGTAGGTAAATATAAACTAGTACATGAAGGAAAATAACAGACTGCTTGATGTGCTTCAAGATATTCAGTAAGGACCTGAGAGTCACCTTAGTGTCTTATTTGAAGGTCAAAAAGGCCAGCAAACATTTCAAACTCATTAGCATAGCTCTTACTTAAAAACAAAATAAAACAAAATAACAGGTGTTGGTGAGGATGTAGAAAAGTTGGAAGTCTTGCACATTGCTAGTGGGAATGTAAAATGGTACAGCCACTGTGGAAAACAGTATGGTAGCTTCTCAGAAAAGTAAACATGGAATTGACATATGATCCAGGAATTTCATTTATGGGTGTAGACCCCAAAGAATTGAAAGCAGGAAATTGAACAGATACTTGTACACTCATGTTCATAATAGCATTATTCACTAGAGCCAAAGGGTGGGAGCAAGCTATCACCCATATGTGGTGTATACATAAAATAGAACATTATTCAGCCTGAAAAAGGAAATTCTGACACATGCCACAGCATGGTGAACCTTGAAGACATTATGATGAAATAAGCCAGTCATAAACGGACAACTTTTGTAATATGAGGTACCTAGAATAGTTGAATTCATAGAGACAGAAGTCATGTCTCTAGAGTTAGAATCGTGGTTGCCAGCAGGGAGGAGGAAGGCAGGAATGGAGAATTATTATTTACTGGGTACAGAGTTTCAGTTTGGGAAGATGAAAAATTTCTGGAGATGGGTGGTGGTGATGGTTGCCCAATAATGTAAAAATGTGAATGTATTTAATGGCACAAAACTCTACACTTAAAAATGGCTTAAAAAAAATAAAAGCCAGCAAAATGCTAGGCACCTCTAGGCAAAAAAAAAAATGGGAGACAAAATGGAAAATGCTTTTCTCCTGTGTAATGAATGCTGTAGGGCAGATTCACTTGAAATTCTAAGTAGTGGTCTGGCCTCTGCACTTTGGTAGGAGGGATACAACTTGGTTTTAGGCTCCAGGCCTAGCCATGTCTCTCTGATTCTCATCTGGAAAAAAGGGTTGTGTAATCTTTACCTCACAAGCAAAGATGTGTGTGAATGAACGTCTATACAAATGCTAATTATTTTCAACTTTGGAAAAATAGCAAAGCAGACTTTATTTCCCACTCACTGATGTGGCTGGGCTGTGTGGCACACAGGCTCTGCCTCTGTGTCTTCATGCTGCCTCTTAGAGCTCAGGAGAGGGATGGTCCATACAAAAAGAGGTTTGGCGTCACAAAGCAGCGGTTACATTATGCGCACTGAAAAGGAGTAAATAGGCTGAAAAGAAAGCCAGGCGGAATAATTTTCCTCTAGTCCTTGCAAGTTAAAAAGGAAAAAAAACCCAAAAACAAAAACAAAAAAACAACTGCAGCAACATAAAAGGGTATTAAGTAAAATTGCTATTTCCAAGAAGTAACCTCTGTTAGCCATTTTGCATCTGTCCTTCCATGTACAAATTTGTGTATGTTTTTCTTTCATTAAAATGTATCGGGGTGCCTGGTTCAGTCAGTAGAGCATCCGACTCTTGATTTCGGGGTTGTGAGTTTGAGCCCCATGTTGGGTGTAGAGATTACTTAAAAATAAAATCTTAAAAAAAATGTATCATGCTATTCATACCCTTATGCTACCTAGAACAAGAGTTGGAAAGATAAGGACAAATTCATGAATGATATGTGTAAGAAACTAGAACATTTTGAGGGGTATATATACCTAACATATGGCACACTGGCTAAGTGGTTTTATATGTATTTTCTCAATACACACAACAGCCCTGTGAGATAGTTGGTTTTTTTTTCATTTTACAATCATAAAACTGAGGTTAGAGAAGTAGAATAACTTGCTCAAGGACACGTGGATGGTGTGCTCAGACACTTTTATTCCAGAGCTTGTACTTCATGTACCCTTCTGTAGCACCACCTTTGCTGCCCATCAGAGATGAGACCCTGGATCTAATCCCATTCTGTTTGGTTTTTTAAAGAAAATAGTGTTTTGAATAGTTAATACAGTCACACTTTAAAAAAATTTTTTTTCATGTTTATTTATTTTTGAGAGAGAGAGAGAGAGAGAGAGAGAGACAGAGCGTGAGTGGTGGAGGGGGCGAGACAGGGAGACACAGAATCTGAAGGACGTTCCAGGCTCTGAACTGACAGCACAGAGTCCAACACAAGGCTCGAACCCACAAACCGTGAGATCGTGACCTGGGGAGAAGCCAGATGCTTAACCAACTGAGCCGCCCAGGTGCCCCTTACACTTTTTTAATCCATGATTATTCCATGTCAGTACAGACAGAACTGCCTCATGTTTTTTGTCTTTTTTTTTTTTTGGCATCATAATACATGGTACATACATGAACAATAAGCTGGTTTTTGCATTTTTATTGTGGTAAAATATACATAACACAAAATTTACCATTTTAACCATTTTTTTAATTTAAAAAAATTTTTTTAACGTTTATTTATTTTTGAGACAGAGAGAGACAGAGCATGAACAGGGGAGAGGCAGAGAGAGAGGGAGACACAGAATCTGAAACAGGCTCCAGGCTCTGCACTGTCAGCACAGAGCCCGACGCGGGGCTCGAACTCACGGACTGTGAGATCATGACCGGAGCCGAAGTCGGATGCTTAACCGACTGAGCCACCCAGGTGCCCCTCATTTTAACCATTTTTAACTGTAATGTACAGTTCACTTGCATAAAGTACTTCACACTGTTATACAATCATCATTACTATCCATCTCCAGAACTTTTTCATTTTGCAAAATTGAAACTGTTCTTATTATATAACAACTCCGCATTGTCCCGCTACCCCCCACCCCAACCTCAGCCGCTGGCCCCTACCATCTACTTTATGTCACATTAAAACAATAATTTTAACCAGACTTCTATTGATGGATTTTTAAATGGTTTAGTCTCTTGCTCTTCAACAATGTGCTGCAGGAGTAATTGATCCTGAGTTTCAGAATGCTCTCTCAGTTCCTTCCTATGCTTGGCTGACTTTCTGAGGAAGCCCAAAGCAAATCCTTTTTCCTTGTGGGCCTTAGCTTTTCTGAGCTATAAAATAAGAAGAATGTTAAATAATTACTTTTGTTACAGTATGGTGTGAGGGCTTATATAGTTTCTGCTTATAGCTCAGGATCCGTTGAGAAAGAGTACTTTTTAAGTATAGTTTTTCTGTAACTACAAAACTGCTGCCACAATGTGATTATAGTACATTTAGGGATGAGTTAGTGAGTTTAATGCAGAATTAAATCAACCCAATAAGACCAGCATCAGAGTAGCTATGTTCTTTTGGGGTTCTCAGATGGATTGAAGCTAGGCAAGCGTCTGTGAGGAAACCAGGCCTAGAAGCCCTGTCCTCTGCTTGTCCCTTGCCTGGTACTAGTGCCAAGCAGAAAGTCCTTGCCTTCCTAAGAGGTCCCTGTGCTCCTTCCACAGAAGCCCTAGAGAGACTGGGGCCAACCTCACAGAAGCACTTGACTGCCAGGCTCACAGAGCCAGCTTAAAGGATCGGACTCTTCACTTCGATTCTTTGCAGGTCCAACAGTCTCTGTGCATGGAACCATGTAATTAATCTCTGCTTTCCCCCCCCCTCCCCAGTGTTTGTTTATTTTTGACAGAGTGCAAGTGGGGGAAGGGGCAGAGAGACCGGGTAGAGGATCCAAAGCAGGCTGTGAGCCCACGTAGGGCTTAAACTCACAAACTGCGAGACTGTAACCTGAAGTCGGATGCTCAACCGACTGAGCCATCCAGGTGCCTCATCTCTGTTCTTTTGAATTGATTAGATGATTCACAGAGAGAGAACTATAGAGTTTTTTCAGGTTCTGAACTGATTTATCCTTATTTTAACAGCCATCCTTTGCTTTGTGGGGGGTGGGCGGGGGCAGAGAATTGGCCACAGCTGTTGCTGTTATTCTTTCTCTACTGGCTTCAAAGCAGCCCAGCAATTTCAGGTGATGCCTCAGTTTGCACCACTGTGGTTTTGCCAACACATGGTTGAAAAGTATTGTGTTGGCACAGAGCTCTTAATACCTTGCCTAAGGAAATATGTGTGTGCGTGTGCGTGTATGTGTGTGTTGGCCGGGAAGAGGTGCACCTTACATCTTCTGACATTAACCTTGAGGGCAAAGTAGAAGCAGGCCTTGCCATAGCCATAATTTCTGCCTCAGTGATTCCAATCTCTTATGGACTTGGGCTGTTATCATCATGGCGAGTAGTAAGGACACATCGTTTTAAATGGTCCCAAGGCATTCTACAAATAACCATGCATTTTAAATTACTAAATTTGGCAAAAGTAAATCATTCTTTAAATGTCTAGAACGAACACTGAAGATAATGCTGTTTGGATGATGGGGGATGACCCTTAGCTGAGAATGGTTATGTCTTTGAGTGCATAGATGTAGATATTATTTTCTTGTTTATTAAACTTTTTTTTTAGAGCTACTCTAACTCAGGAGAGGCTGTGCTGCCTTGCATAGGGTCTGAGTAAATAAATAGAAGTGCTACCAGTTTTTCCTTTGCCATGAGTATCCCAGCCCATCCTAGAGAGTTTTGTTTTCTTTTTCTATCATGAAAATTTTAAAAATCCAAAATGTTTTGGGGCACCTGGGTGGCTCAGGCAGTTAAGTGTCTGACTCTTGATTTCGGCTCAGGGCATGATCTCATGGTACGAGTTCAAGTCCCACATCAGGCTCTGCTCTGGCAGTGTGAAGCCTCCTTGGGATTCTCTTTTTCTCTGCCTTTGTACTGTGCATGCTCTCCCTCTCTCTCAAAAATAAACATTAAAACCAAAACAAAATAAAAACTTAAAAAATCCAAAATGTTTTATTTTATGGAAATGTTCAAGCACTCACAAAAGTATAGTATACCCATCCATAATAAGTACCAACATTGGGTGCCTGGGTGCCTCAGTTGGTAAGCGTCTGACTTTGGCTCAGGTCAGGATGTCCTGTTTCATGAGTTTGAGTCCCACATCGGGTAAGCTCAAGCCCCACTTCCAATGAGCACAAGCCCTGCTTCAGGTGAGTCCCTCTTCTCTCCCTCTTTCTCTCTCTCTCTCTTTCTGCACCTCACTCACTTGTGCTCTCTCTCTCTCTCTCTCTCAAAAAAGAAAAAAGAAAAAAATTACCAACATTTTATTAATCACCTATCCTGCGGTGCTTGGCTGGCTCAGTGAGTAGAGCATGCGACTCTTGATCTCAGGGTTGTAAGTTTGAGTCTCATGTTGGGTGTAGAGATTACTTAAAAATAAAATCTTAAAAATCACCTATCTCCCCCACTTTTTTTTTTTTTAATGTATATTTATTTTGAGAGGGAGAGAGAGAATCCCAAGCAGACTCTGTACTGTCAGTGTAGAGCCCAACCTGGGGTTTGATCCTGAACTGTGAGATCATGACCTGAGCCGCAAACTCAACCTACTGAGCCACCAGGCGTCCTCCCCCACCTTTTTTCTGTAATATTTTAAAGGAAATTCCAGACATACTATTTCACCTACTTTAGTATGTATGCATCCCTAACTGATAGCCACTTTTTTGTTTTTTAACAGCACCACAGTATCATTGTTATACTTAAATTTTTTTTTTTAACATTTATTTTTGAGAGACAGACACAGCACGTGAGCAGGGGAGGGGCAGAGAGAGGAGACACAGAATCTGAAGCAGACTCCAGGCTCTGAGCAAGCTGTCGGCACAGAGCCCGACTCAGGGCTCGAACCCACAAACTGTGAGATCATGACCTGAGCCAAAGTCTGATGTCAACTGACTGAGCCACCCAGGTTCCCCGATATGCTTTAGAGATGTAACAATATTGGGGCACCCAGCTGGCTCAGCTGATAGTGTGACTCTTGATCTCAGGATTATGAGTTCAAGCCCCACGTTGGGCATGGACCCCACTTAAAATTAAAAAAGAGATGTAACAATATTTCCTTGATACCATAAAGCATAAAGAAAAGTATAGAAATGAACAGAGTAATGTATAGAATTGTTAAATAGCTATATTGTACACCTGAAACTAATATAATACTGTATGTTAATTATACTGGAACTTAAAAGAATTTTTTAAATAGATACCAATTGGATTTGACAAAATGTTGACAATTTGTTAAATTTGCTTGTAGTCTGTTTTTATTTTTTTTAAAGAAACAAAACTTTACAGGTACAGTTGAAGTCCTCTTTAGTATATGTGTGTTTATCAACAAACTATATGGTATTATTTTGTATAGTTAAAAATATGTACTTAATGTTATCTTTTACATATCCTTCTGAAACTTGCTTTATTACTTGCCATTAGGTTTTCAAGATTTATGTTGGTACACATATATCTAGTTCATTTTAACTGCTGTATGTTGTTCTGCTTGGTTTAGATTTAATTTGTATTTGTATTCCAATGGAATTTATTAGTTTATATATTGATGGATATTTGTATTATTTAGAATTTCGTTGTTTGCTATTGTAAACAGTGATGCAGTGTACATCCTTGTACATTTCCTTGTGTCACTTTGTAAGAACTTATTTAAATTATAATTTGCATTTTCCTGATGACTATAGAGGTTGAGATCCTCTGTAATATCTTTTGGCTATTTTGGTTGTCCTCTTCTGTGAGTTATCATATTTGCCTCTTTTCCTAATGGTTTTAAAAATTGATTTGTAGGAATTCTTTGTATAAGCCACTGTCCATTTTGTGTATTGCTAGAATCTTTCAATTCAGGGAGTCTTTTCCTGGTCCCTGTTTCTGGTCTCTCAGTTTACTATAGTTTGGTTGGCCTCTGTTTTTATTCCTGTGCTCCCCTGTTTTATTCTAACTTGTACGTTTTTCAGTTATGTTACCAAGGTAGAGAATCCCTTCAGTTGTCCATTAGGTGAACTGCTTTGTCATTTATGGTTAATTTTTTGTTCTATAAGGCAGGCAACCTAGAGTAGTGATTAAGAATGGAGGCTATAGAGTCTTAACTGCTTGCTTTTGAATCTCAGCTCAACCACTTTACTTACTGTGCGACCTTGGTAAGTTACTTAACCCTCTTGTATTTGACTTTATAATCTATAAAACCCACGAGGGCAGAGCTGTTATGATCCCAGTTTTTTTTTTTTTTTTTTTTTTGATGAAACTCAGGCTTAGGGAGATTAGATTAGAAACGTGAGTAAGTAGAAGAAACATGTGGGCTTCTTTATCTTTTGAGTTTCCACTTTTGATAGAGACATGGGCACAGAGAAATATTTCTGTAACACAGGATACACAGGAGCAAGAGCTATGATAGGTACCTGACCTGTGACTTCAGTGTTGGGAAAAAACAGAGTAGGAACTATGGAGAAGTAAAGTGCCCACTGCCTGTATGAATCTATTATTAGGGTAAAAAACTCCTTTGTGTCACTATTCATTAAAACAAAACAACAAAAACCCAAACCTTTATTTTTTTTGACTTTAACTTATAAGAGATTTGAATTTTTTAAAAAGATTTTAAATCATCTCTACACCCAAAGTGGGGCTTGAATTCACAATCCTAAGATCAAGAGTCCCATGCTCCAGTGACTGAGCCATCCATCCATCCTAAGATATAGAATTTAGATAACCATCCCAGGCCAGAGAATTCATAGTTGAAATAGGCAAATCATAAACACAGAACACAAGGCCACACTTAAGGGATCAGTTTGGTAGACAATGAAACACTTTGGAGGATGACACAGAACTTGATTTGGACCAACAATGAAAGAAAGAAGGAACCCAAGCAGCAGAGGCAACTTCTTTCTAGGGGAGGGAGAATAAATTTGACTTGGCTACTGTATCTTCTATTGATTTTTAAAATTACATTATAAAAGGAAACATGTTTCTGGCAAAAGGTCAAGTACTACAGGAAGGTGTAAAGTAAGAATTAAAATATAAGATATAAAATTTCTCGAGTCAACAAAACTAAAAGACAGTCTGTGTGGGAGAAGATATTTGCAAATGACATATTTAACAAGAGGTTAGTATCCTAAATCTATAAAGAACTTATCACACTCAACACCCAACAACTAAATAATCCAGTTAAGAAATGGGCAGAAAACATGAACAGATATTTTTCCAAAGAAGACATCTAGATGGCTAACAGACACATGAAAAGATGCTTAACATCACTTTCAGCAGGGAAATACAAATCAAAACCATGATTAGATACCACCTCACACAGGTCAGAATGGGCAAAATTAACAACACAGGAAGCAACAGGTGTTGGCGATGGTGTGGAGAAAAAGGAACTCTCATGCACTGTTGGTAGAAATGCAAACTTGTGCAGCCACTCTGGAAAACAGTATAGAAGGTCCTCAAAAAGTTAGAACTATCCTACGTTCCAGCAAGTGCACTACTAGGTATTTACCCAAAGGATACAGAAATACTGATTGAAATGGTCACGTGCACCCCAATGTTTAGAGCAGAATTATCAACAATAGCCATATTATGGAAACAGCCCAAATTCATTGACTGATGAATGGATAAAGATGTGTATATATTTATGTACAGTGGGATATTTACTCAGCCGTCAAAAAGAATGAAATATTACATTTGCAACAAGATGTATGGAGCTAGAGTGTATTATGCTAAGCGAAATAAGTCAGTCAGAGAAAGACAAATACCATATGATTTCACTCATGTGGAATTTAAGAAACGAAACAGATGAACATAGGGGAAGGGGGGAAAAAGAGAGGGAAGAAAACTATCAGAGACTCTTAACTATAGAGAACAAACTGAGGGTTGGTTGATGGAGGGAGAAGGGTGAGGGATGGGCTAAATGGGTGATCCATATTAAGGAGTGCCCTTATTGTGATGAGCACTGAGTGTTGTATGTAAGTGATTAATCACAAAATTCTACACTTGAAACCAATTTTACCACACATGTTAACTAAAATTTAAATAAAAAGCTTGAAATAAAAAATAAAATATAAAAGTTTCCCAATAATATAAACCCAAAAGAATTAAAAACAGAGACTTGAACAGATATTTGCACATCCATGTTCTTAGCTACATTATTCACAATAGCCAACAGGTGAAAACAACCCAAATGTCCATCAGTGGATGAATGGATAAACACAATATGGTGTGTGTGTATGTGTATAACAGAATATTAGCCTTAAAAAAGAATGGAATTCTGGTACATGCTATAGTATGGATGAACTTTGAAGATATTATGCAAAGTGAGTAAGATAGACACAGAAAGACAACTGTTGTATGGTTCCACTTGTATGAATTAGCTAGAACAGTTAAATTCACAGAGGCAGAAAGTAGAATGGTAGTTACTGAGGGCGGGGAAAGTTATTGTTTATTAGGTACAGAGTTTCAGTTTGGGATGATGTAAAGATTCTGGGGATGGATAGTGGTGATGGTTGCACAACAGTGCAAATACAAAGAATGTGCAAGTATACGGTGTAAGTATATAGAATTGTATACTTAAAATGGTTAGAATGGTAGATTTCATGTTTTATGAATTTTACCACAGTAAAAACGTCTCCCAACTCTAGTCTGGAGATGGTGTCCAGTATAAACAGTTTCTTTTATAGATATATAGATAGGCAAATACAAACATAGATATGCAAGTATGAGCATATTAGTTCTGCTCTTTGGGGGCACTCATTTAGGTGCTTGGAGACTCCACAGTAAATAAATTGACAAGGATCCTGCAGTCCTGGGGTTTTTAAAATTTTTGTTTTACACAGAATGCATTTTGGTACACATACTGTTTTACACCTTATCTTCCCCCTGCACAAAGACCTTTGGACATCTTTCCAAGTTCTAGATTTACTGATTTCATGGCTGCATGGTATGCCCTTGTATGGGTGTGCTATAATTTGTGGCTGTTGTATTGAATGGAGAAGGGGAAGAAGAGGAATAGAGATTGCTGTGGTTTGCTGCTCATGTTTGCCCCTGTTGTAACTTAATTTTTATTAGGAGACTAATATAGGCTTGTTATAAAAAGTGAGGGGGTGCCAAATAAATAAAAGTAAGAACCCTCCAATCTGTTCTTTTTATTTTAATCCTGTTTCCTGGAAATAATAACCACTCTTAACCATTGTTAACACGTAACAGTTATTCATCCTTCCAGACATTTTTAATGCATCTGCAAAAATAAAAAATACATAGAACATACATAATTATCATCCTCTAGGAGCTGGCTCATGCAGTACAATACTGCTCATTTAATTCAGACTGTTGTAAGTTTTGCAAAGGAAAAGAGCTGGACCTGGGCTTCATGAGAGCTAGGCTCTGTCTAGATCCTGCTGTGACAGTCAATTCCTTAGTTATCATTTGTATGCTGTCCCATATTCAATGAAATCACATCAAGGAGAGTGCTTTGAAAACTAGTATGCTAGAAATATTACCATGGAGTTCCTTGGTTGCAAGCATTAGAAACCAGCTCACCTTCTGTTAGGTAAGAAAAGGTTGCCGGGAACATAAGTAGAAGGATTTTAGGTAGCAAGCAAAGATATATTTAAACAACTGAGTCTCTGGAAAGTCAGGAATAGAGTGGCTTTGAGGGTTTCAATATCAGTGTTTATCCCTTTCCATATGTCTGTTCAAGATTTAATTCCTGGGGAAAAGTGAGTGGCTTAGAGACCATGTATCTCCCGATGGTTAAGGCGGTAGAGTCCTGGGTTTATGTGCCCCATCAGTATCTCACAGAGTCGGGGAGTTGCAGTTTTGGAAGGGATAGAGTTCAAGGCTGGCAAAACTGAGTGTCAGCCTTGAAGTGTCAGCCATTTTAACCCTAGATTCTTATTCCCCTCTCAAGGAGGAGATGACCGTCGGGTTCTGCTATGGCACATGGAACAAGCTATCCACTCGAGAGTCAAGCCCATACAGCTGAAAGGAGAGCACCATTCCAACATTTTTTGCCTGGCTTTCAACAGTGGGAACACCAAAGTATTCTCTGGAGGTGAGAAGAAGGGAGACTTCCACCCTAGGAAATTCACTGTGGCTGAGATTTTAGATGGAAGAGTCCAAAAAGTAGCCTTGTTTTTCTTCCTTTATTTCACTGAGCTATAGAAATGGTTTCCCATAGCTTGTCTTCTCTGCATTACAGCAGTTTAGACATGTATGTGAGAGTAATTCCTCCTTCCTTCCCTCCTTTCTTCTGTTCTTTTGATCCTTTACTCTCATTCTTTCTGTTTTTTTTGATAGAAAATTTTTTACATTGCAATGTGGCATACAGAAACATGCACACAATTAAAATAGTACTTAACCTTATTATGTGTGGTACATTCTGATTTTTTAAAAATTCTATTTCATTTTTAAAGATATTTTTTAAATGTTTATTTTGAAGAGAGAGAGAGAGAGAGAGAGAGAGAGAGAGAGAGAGGATCCCAAGCAGGCTCCTCACTGTAAGCCTGGAGCCTGACAGGGGCTCGAACCCACAGCTGTGAGATCATAATCTGAACAGAAATCTAGAGCCAAAAGCTTACCTGACTGGGACACCCAGGCACCCCTCGTTTTTAAAGATCTTAAAGGTTGTAACTCAAACTGATGTTGTGATCCATGGGTGGCTCCTGTTTGAAAAACATTGTGTTAGGGTACAATTGGAATGGCCTGTGCTCAAGCCAGCCTCTTGGTGATGGCTTTCATCAACCACACTCCTTTCTGAGCACTGCATTTCTAACCCTGACATCCCTTTTGCACTGCAGATTTTCACATGGAATATCTACCTATGTGTTCTAAAAGCAATTTAAGTACAGCAAATCTAAAACCAAGATTATTAGTCTTCTTCTCCTGCACAAATACTTCCTCTTGTTCCCTGGATTCCCTTTCTCAGTTATTATCAGTGTTCACCTAATGATTCAAGCTATTAGGTTTAAACTTTAAGAAACTGCTTATATTGAAGCACTTTCTTAAAAGGTTTTTTATTTTTATTTATTCGTGGCGAGGAGGGGCAAACAGAGGGGGAGAGAATTTCAAGCAGGCTCCATACTGTCAGCGCAGAGCCAGATGCAGGGCTCAAACTCACAAACCATTGAGATTACGGCTTGAGCTGAAATCAAGAGTCAGGTATTTCACCAGCTGAGCCACCCAAGTGCCCCTGATATCAAGCACTTTTAACTTACAAAAAAATGACAGTTTCACCTGGTTCAGTCTAATAGAAATCTTGAAGTCATCCTCAAACCTTCCTTTCTTTCATTCACGTATCTTGTGACTCACCAACTAGACTTAGAAGCTTCTCATATTCATCCTTTTAGTTTCTGCTCTCTTTCCTTACCCACTGCACTGGTTCAGGCCCTCATCTTTGACCCGGACTATTGCAGTGGCCTTTGTGATTTCTGCAACGTCTCTAGCCCTCCTGATTTGTCACTTATACAAGTTTTCTTTTAAAAATAAAGTTTAACCATGTGAACCTCTGACCCTACAGTGTCCACAGGATAAAGTCTAAACTTCAGTCTACCTCTCTAGCCTCACTTCCCTCCCCCGCATCATGTACTCTAGCCCACTACACCACTTGCCACCTTTGGTGCCCTTGTATTGTTTGCTCTTGCTGTTCTGTCACGGGTCATGATTAATTGTCCGGTCCCCCCAATTCCCCTGAATCTTCCATTGGTAAGAGTTTTGAGTTATTAGAGTTTCTGTTCAAATGTCTCCTTCCCTATAAAAACATTGACGTCTTCTGCCATGTACTGTCAACCTGCTCCTGAAGGAAATAATTGCTCCTTTGTCTGTGTCCCCATTGTAGAGCATATCACTATAACAAGATAACCCATTTTGTCACTGTTTGTGTAGCTGGACTGGGAGTTCCTCAAGGGTCAGGCAGAATCTGCTCTTCCCGTATCCCTAGCCCCTCAGCTGTTCCTGTTGCCTAAAAGGCATTAGTATGGTTTTGATTTACTCGGTGTGCACCCACGACAGAGTTTGTGGCCAGGGCTTTAAGATGACCTGGGCCACATCTACCACTACTTTTACTTTCTGTTTAAGTGCCTGTTGGCTGTGCTTTCAGCGTGGAGTGGGAATTTTTTTACTTTTGTCTTTTCATAAGGTTTTTATGTTTGGCTATATAAACTACAGGACTACACATAATCGTGAATGTAGTATTTGTAGATTCCTTAATGGAATAAAAGAAAAATGCAAGAGAAAAAAGATGTGGATAAAAACTTTCCTACCATTTATAACCCTACAATCATCACATTTTAATGGCTGTAAAAATGATAAGGATATGAATAGTAGCAAACACTTATTGGGAGATTACTAAGTGCTCAGCCCTACTCTGAATGGTTTTACAAATCTACTCTTATCATTGCAATAATCCTATGAAGTACGTACAGTTATTATCCCTATCTTATAGGTGAAAACTGAGGCATAGAATATCTGTATTCCAAGTCTCACAGTTGAGTGTTTTGCTTAATTAAAAAAAAAAAAGCTAGATTGGATGAATGAATTAATTTACCCATGATCATTTATTCATTTTCTTAATGGCCATAGTTTTGTTGTTGTTGCAATGGCTGTTTTATATATATATATATTTGTATTTATATATATATATATATATATATATATATAAAATATATAAAAATATATTTTTTCAATTGAATAATTCATTTTGGAAACTCATTATGTTATACCTAGTTGCTACAAGGCTTTCAAAAATTCTTTATAAGAATATCCTAGCCGTGGGGCACCTGGGTGGCTCAGTTGGTTAAGCGTCTGACTCTTGATTTTGGCTCAGGTCATGATTTCTTGGTCATGAGATTGAGCCCTGTGTCCAGCGTGGAGTCTACTTAAGATTCTCTCGCTCTCTCTCTCTCCCCCTCTCTCCCCCCACCCCTCTTGCTTGCATGCATGCTCTCTCTCTTCTCTCTCTCAAAGAAAAAAAAGAATATCCTATCCTTCTGAAATTAGTCTTACAAAGCTTTTTTTTTCGTAATTAATATTCCTGCTTTGTATTAACATTGACTTTGTTCATATGTTTTCTGAAAACTTTAAAATTTTATGTTGTAATATGGACAGGGAGCACTTTGCAGGAATTTTCAAATGTCTGCTTTTCTCCCTTACAGGAAATGATGAACAAGTTATCCTCCATGATGTTGAAAGGTAAATAGATTGTTGGTATGTGAAGGTGACTGGCTCTGTTTCTCATATGAAGAGAGGCAAATTCTCTTTACACCAATGTTGTTTTGAAAAACAATTTGGATTTTAAAAAAAGAAAAGGGTTTATAAATTTGGAATGAACTTATACTTTTTAGGTGAAAATTTAAAGGGAGAGATTGGAAGAGAAGGAAACAACAACATAATAATGACTAATCTTTATGTGCTGGGTACTATTCTAGGTGCTTTGTATGTATTAATCAGTTTAACCCTCAAAATAATTTTGTGAAGCAATACTATTATGGTCTCACTGCAGATGAGGAAACTGAGGTGTAGGGATGTTAGATAACATAAGGTCAGGTGGTGGTGCTAGGATCTGAACTTAGACAGCTTGGCCTCAGAGCCATGCTCATGCTTACCATACCAGACTGCCAGATCAACCCTCTTCTACCCCTGCTGACATCAGACCTGGCTGCTTTAAAGTTTTCCCTTGTTTTTGGAAATCAGCCACCACCTCCAAATCTGTACAGAAGCAGATGCATTCTGCAATAAGTGAAAACACTAAATTCATCTCTTGAGTTACTTTCAAATATGCGTATTTAGTGCAAAAAGCAAACTTACCATGAAATCTATAGAAAGTTTTTCTAATAGAACTTTTATTTAAAAAAACTTTTTTTGGTATTCATTTATTTTTGAGAGAGAGACCGAGCATGAGTGGGGGAGGGAGTCAGAGAAAGAGGGAGACACAGAATCGGAAGCAGGCTCTAGGCTCTGAGCTGTCAGCACATAGCCCGACGCGGGGCTCGAACTCACGAACTGTGAGATCATGACTTGAGTTGAAGTTGGACTCTTAACTGACTGAGCCATCCAGGGGCCCCAGAAGAGTTTTTGTTTTTTACCTGAAATTCAGTACCTACTTTCTAAGGAAATACAATCTCCTTTGGGTTTCACTAGATTGACTTTCTACTGGAAATGAGAGAGAACCCTACCTGAGGAACTCTGGGGCTGGGACTCTGCACTCTGCATGTGCATGTGTGTGCCTGTGTGCCTCTCTCTGCTCTCTGTCTCTCAGCAGCGAGACCTTGGATGTGTTTGCTCACGAAGATGCAGTATATGGCTTGTCGGTGAGCCCCGTGAATGACAACATTTTTGCCAGCTCCTCAGATGATGGCCGGGTTCTTATCTGGGACATCCGGGAGTCCCCCCATGGAGGTAGGGTCAAAGGGCTGTTGGACTGTGTTGAAGAATTTGATGTCGAGTTCATTCAGATCCAGTTGACGACCTGAGTAACCTGAGTGGGAGAGATGGGAAGGGAGAGGAAACTCTTGGGCTGGGGCATAGATGTGTGTCTCTGGAGGTCCCATCCTACCCCTTAGCAGTCAGAAGTGAGGCACCTTTCTCAGTCCTCCTTGAGCCACTTGTGAGTCTCCACAAACCCTTGGACAGTAAGCACCACAGCACCTTGGAACTTAATGGCCCCAGGGGATAGAGATGCAATTCTTCATTGTAGAGAGTAGCTACCAAAGGCCAGCTCTGTGTGTGGTGCTGACATGCACAGAGTCTTGGTTATTTACAGAGAACAGGTGTGTTATACACTTGCATCCTAATTTCAGATGTGTGTATAGAAACTGAAAGTGATGGCAAATACTCTCTGTGTAAGGGGGATTGTCCAGGTGAGCTCCTCCTCCAAATGTGCTCTTTGAGCTTCTGAAGTATAAGAATGAAGAATTGTTTTGTTGAATTTCTCTGATGTTTTTCAGGAAATGCATCATTTCTGCTCATTTCCTGAATAGAAAGTTCACTCTGTAACTCTGCCTGTCTTCAAAGACTCTTTCCTCCAGCTGTACCCTCAGTCACCCCTGTGCCCACATTTAGTGCAGTTTTGTCAAGATCATAACCTGTGTACACAGAATTGCTTTCCTGCCTGTCTTGTCTGACAGGATCTGGATCTTTTTCTTATTCTATATTCAGAGCATTTTAACATGCTGGGCTGTGCCCCATTATTGAGATTCGGGCTATAAGAGAAGCTTGTTCTTAGGGTCAGGAAGATAAGGTAGCTCCAAGGAGCAACTGTGGCTGGGTCCCCATGTCCTAGGTAGGTGAAATTCTCCTTTCTCTGCACTGCCCGCTGGCTGAGATGACTGAGCGCCCCAGTCCAGAGGCTTGTGCAGTGTCCCATGTGATATCCGACACTGCGGAGTGCGGTCTGTTGCTTCTAAACAACTTCCACAGGAATATATCCTTCTGGGTAGCAGGGCGATTCATTCCTTCCTCACCTGGAGCCAGCTAGTCTGTGCAGAGGGCTGCAGGGTTTCTAAGTGAAGTTGATTAGAAGCTGGCTGGACGCAAGAGTTCAAGTATTAGGTGCTTTTTAAAAATATTACAATCCTGGGAATGAAATCATAAAATTCTAGACTGAGGCTATTTTCCTCTCAATTTAGAGAGCAATTTAGAGAGAAGGGAAGACTGCTATTATGTTTCATCATCTTCATTTTTCTCATTGTTTTGCTTTGTCTTCATTGAATTTTTGCGTAGTTGAAAACTTTTAATTTCTAAAACTAATAAATTTGGACTAAGGTACAATAATCCTACCAGTAATTGGTTGTAAATTTTTTCAGCTCATGTGGAATTCAATTTTACTTACTGTTAAATAGCTTACCTTCCCAGTTCCTGTAACCATTTCTGTTTTGTCACAGGATCTGAAGAGGTGTAATGCTCAGTGTTTCTGAGTATTATAGCTTTAAGTTTGTATGTGCTAGAGTTGCTGTTTTCAGACTTTGCATGCAGAAAGTATGTGCTAGTCCTTGTTGGAGCCTTGTGAGTAGGGGTGACTGCTGGGGTGATGGACTACTTTGGGGCTCTGGCTACTAGGACAGTTACTATAGGGTGTGATTCTCCTCAATCACATTCCTGCTTTGCCTGCCTCTGGCCCAGAGGTGCTGAATGAGCTATGGGGCTGATTGTCATTTCTCTATTCACAGAGCCCTTCTGCCTCGCAAACTATCCATCAGCCTTTCACAGTGTCATGTTTAACCCTGTGGAGCCCAGGTTGTTGGCCACAGCCAATTCAAAGGAAGGAGTGGGACTCTGGGATATTCGAAAACCTCAGAGGTGAGCCCCATTTATTCATATGGTGTTAAAACTTCCCCCACCTCAGCTCTCAGGTAATGTGATCAACCAGCAAGGGTTGTGAGAACCTGTTTGGCTGTTGATCTCAGTTGGACATCTCTTAACATATACTGGTGCCTGTGAAGCCAGGGGAGCCCTGTCCCCAAGAGACAGGCAGTGTGAGAAATCCACACTCCTTGCTAAGGGAGTCGTAAATTGTAATTTGACTCTAGACAAGTCAATTAAAGGCAAATAGATGAACTAGTGAGAACCTCCCTTCAGTACTGCCTTATATCTTTAGGCCCAGTGTTCCCCAGATGCCTGGGAGCTCTTGTGGGGGGGGGGGGGCGGAACGGAGGAGATGGAGGGGAAGAATGTGTCAAACTCATGGCCACCGAACCATGGACTCTTAATTCCAGGCTGCAGGGTTTTCCAAATGAGCTTCAGGAGAACAGTGAATCCCCCAAATTGTGTGGAAATTGTATTATGTACCCACCTAAGTGCATTTTTCTGTGACGGGAGTTTGCTTTTTTTCAGTTTCTCAACCAGACTAGTGGTTAAAACAATAAAGGTTAAGAGCTGCTATAGTGTTGGGAACCTAATGTGTTTCGCCTTCTCTTTGCTTTATTAAAAGAGTACACTTAGGACGATCTTCAACTGATGGTACAAATCATTAATAGAAGCATTTCAGGCATCATTAAGGGAAATGTGTGGATGGGTTCAAATAGGAGGCTCTTTAATGTTCTTTAAATCCCATGTGTGAGGGACAACCTTTTATGGCACCTATACTTAAAGCTAGCCTTGCTCCTCTGGATATTCTGCATGGAGGTAACTTCCTACTTTGTAAAGCAATATTGCAGAAGAATATCATGGAAAGTAAGAGAGGTTATGATTTATTTCACAGGCCTCAAATGAAGGGAGCAATTAAGTACAGAGGATTATCTCCCTTGGTGATTTTTAGTTCTAGCTCATTCTCTCCATGGGGCAGTCAGAGGGAGCTAGAACTATTGCAGCAGATCTGTATAGCTCAGAGGGGTGCTCCTGGTGTTGAGCAGGGCTCCCTGAGTTTCCTTAGAGTAGCAGACATTTCTCCTGCCCTCTCTGGTGCATACACACCCAGCCCTTGCTTTCTCACCCTACTGAAATGCATATAGTGGCAGGACCCCTAGTGTGCCTTTGCACTGTGTGCGCTGTGTGCTCTCTGCCTTTGTTTCCCTGTGTTCAGCTGTAACAATCTCTGCTACTTAAGACTCTTTAGAATAATTGTTCTGGGGAAAAAAAGAATAATTATTCTGCCTTAACCATATTAATAAGGGGCAGAATTTGGGCTAACTATGTCAGCCTTCTCCCAACCTACTACCCTCCATACTTACCATTGTAATGAATAGCTAGTAACTGGAATGAGGCCCTCAGCTATTCATCCCCAGTGGAAAGCTTGAATAGTGCATGCTGTCCTGCAGTATCTTGAAAGAAGAGGAAGGGTTAAGTGTTTTAATCCTCCTCCTGATTTTCTCCCAGCAGTTTCCTACTGTGTGTTGTAGTTGGGTTCTCTTCCCCTTTCTACTTGTCTTCTCACTAAACATGGCTTCTTTAAAAAAAAAAAAAAAAAAAAACCAAATGTCTGGGGCACCTGGGTGGCTCAGTTGGTTAAGTGACCAACTCTCGATTTTGGCTCAAGTCACGGTCTTATAGTTCATAAGTTTGAGCACTGCATTGGGCTCCACACTGACAGCGCGAGCCTGCTTGGGATTCTTTCTCCTCCTCCCCCCCACCCCCAAATAAATAAACTTTAAAATAGATAAAATCTAAGTGAAATTATTGTTTTATTTTAAAGTAACACTTATTAGATTTAAGGTTTATATCAAGAGAAGTGTAATGAAACAAAAAAAGAAAAAAAAATCCTATCTCCAGATTATCTCTGTTACTTATAATTTCTACATGTTTGTACATCAGTACAGTTCTCCTTCTTGGTCTCTAGTCCTCTCCAAAGGTAACTGTAGCAGTTCCTTATATCTTTCCAGAACGTAATTTCTTTTTTAAGTGTATTTATTTAGAGAGAAAGTGAGAGTGTGTGTGCACGTGCATGCTTGAGTGGGGGAGGGGCAAAGAGAGTGAGAGAGACAATCCCAAGCAGGCTCTGAGCTGTCAGGGCAGAGCCCAATGCCAGGCTCGATCCCACGAACTGTGAGATCATGACCTGAGCCTAAACCAAGAATTGGACGCTTAACCAACTGAGCCACCCAGGCACCTCTGTTTTTAATTTTATATTTTATATTTTTATATTTTTATATTTTTATATTTTTATAAAAATATTTTATATTTTTAATAAAAATTGTTACATTGTCCTGCCACCACCAAAGCTGCACTGATTTACAAACCTACCAACTATGCATGCGACTACACATTTGTCCAGACCCTTACCAACACTTACACTGTCTTATGAGGGGAAAGATTATCTTCTTGTTTTGATTACTTCTTTAGTTATGAATTAGGTTATATGGTTTCTTGGGGAACCTGTAGTTTTCAAAGCCCATATGGGAGAAAAATCATCTAATAAGGCTAATTGGTGATCTTGACTGATTCCTTTCTTGGAATAAAAAGAGGAGCACAGTGGGCTAGGATGTTTTTATTTGTTATTTTTCTATACTTCTAAGATTCTGTGTGGTTCTATGGGTGTGAGGTAGACAAAGGACATGAAATAATCTTGGGTTCCTGTTCTTCATCCACTGGTTTTTTGGGATTGAATTACAGATCTTTTCTGTTTGAATTCTCTTAGTACGAATTGGTGTGGGAGAGGAAGAGAAGGGTCTTTGTCTTTTCCATGCAGGATTAGTTATGCTGAGTTGCAATACATGATTTGTCTCCTCAACACAGCTGCCTAGAAACCCCAACCTAGATCCTGGGGCAAATCTGAATCCCCTGGGAGGACAACCCTAGACCTAAGTAGATCTATTCCAAGGGATACTTAAAGTCTACAGAGAGATTTTAGGGAATTTGAAACTCTCAAAATTGCAGGTAAAGTTGTGTGTGCTTGTGTATCTGACTGAGCACATATGGCAATTTTTCGAGGGGTTGGAAGAGAGCTTTTACTAGGTTCTCATAAGAGACATTTGACCCCCAAGAGGATAAATGTTGCTCAGTGTTCTAACGATTCTAGATTTAGAACCTACTGTGGTTCCTTAGCATGCTTGTAAGTAATTTTCAGCCTACTAAAGCTTGGGCTTGTGAGTGAATTCTGGGCCTCCTAGAAACAAATATAATCTTCATAGCTCAATAAGGGGGCCTCACACTGAACATTTTTTCTTCCTGGCTTAACCTATGGATTATTCAGTGCTGGAATGGTTTCTCAGACCTACCCCAAGCCTAAGCTGTACCTCTTTACTTTAGTCTGTAGGCATGTGAGTGGGATCACATGTGTCCTGCTTCTGCCTTGAAATAAGCTGATTAAAGGGCTGGCTAGTCGAATAAAATGTTAGCTTTAGAGGGGACTTCAGTTATCATCTGATCTGACTTCTTCACATACATTGCAGCAAGGTAAGGTGAGGCAGAAGCTCTTTTGATGGTTTAGAGTGTACGATCTGAAGCCATCATACCGGTTACACATCCAGGCAGTGTACCTTAGTAGCTATATAATCTTGAAAGTTACTTCACCTCTCAATGCCTCATAATAATAAATAATAGCTAACATTTATTAAGCATTTCTTACAAGGGATAATGACAGACATATGAATAGTTCTTTGTTTAGTCCTTATGACAGCCCTATGAGGTAGGTTCTATTCCTGTTTTAATGATAAGGAAACCAAGGCACAGAGTTGAAGTAGCCTGTGTGTGTATATTGGTGTATCATGTCCACCCCCTCCCTTTTGAAGCAAATAAGGTCCTTGTATATTCTAGTTTTCTTTCATCTATGCCCCCTTGCAATAGACCTTTGTCAGGATTCCTCCCCCGATTTTTCCAGTACAGACATGTCTAACTCTAAAGTCTGAGTCTTTTAGATGTTCTGTCTCTAAAAGTTAAATCCTTTTTCACTGTCTCCTGGCCTAGCCTCTGTCTACATGCTAGCTTTCTAAGTTTCTTGTTATTTCTAATCCTGGAGACCTGTGCACGTTATTTATTTTGCTGCAGAGCTTGTCCATAGGTCAAATTCAACCCAGAGAGATATTTTGTTTGGCCTACATCATTAATAGTGTTTGGGAAATTACACCGAAAAATCATAATTTCTAACACCTCTTGAAAAAGTCAGAAGATTTGGTATCATTGGATCTTTATTCTCATATGGCAATAGTCAGCCAAAGCTGCAGTGAGTTCTTCAGACCTTCCAGATGTGTTCCACCACTCCTTGATGTCTCAATCCAGGGATGCTCCCCTCATTTACATTACTTGCCTGGCCCTATAGACATGGGAGTTTGAAAGGTCTGCTTTAGGGATAATAGTGGTAATGAGTGGGCCATCCGGTAGACTGGGTGAGGGAGAAAACATCACACGCACACATATACATTGCACATTAGGACCAGGCTTCATTCCTTTCATGTGGATTAGTTCTGCCGATGTCCTTTTACAGCCATCCTCTCCTTCGTCACTGCCAACATCCCAGTTATTTCTTGCTTGGACTGGTGCAGTGGCCTCTGACTAGGTTTCGGATCTGTGAGCTTCTAAATTTGAGAGAGTTCAGGAAAAGTGACGATTCCCTTCCTGTTACTCTGCTTGTTCACCCTTTTAATTCCCTCTTTCAGCTGACTGCTCACTTA
Organism: Panthera uncia; assembly: GCF_023721935.1. Lineage (NCBI taxonomy): Eukaryota > Metazoa > Chordata > Mammalia > Carnivora > Felidae > Panthera > Panthera uncia. Next base: position 31,641,603 of record NW_026057582.1, read on the forward strand.
CCACCTCTCTCCCTTCTCATATCTTTAATTTCTGTCACTTTCTGTCAGAAACTGTTAGTTCTGTGACAGGTAATCGTATCTTGCTTTGACAAGGATAATAAAGAGAGTGATTCTTTCCCACTCAATGATAAAACTAGGGCAAGCCAGGAATTCCTGGTAAAGACTTACCTTGTAAGATAGTGCTTTCGCGTGGTGTGTAAATGACACATCTGAAAATGGGCAATGAGTGCAAATTCGTACCATCAAAAAAATTTCTTATAGGACCTCAGCTGGCTTTGGGAGCCTCTAGGTTAAATGTCTGTTTTGTGGGGCCTGTGTCAGTCCTGCTTCTGGAGAGACCAAATTAAGTGTAACTCCTTGCCTTCTGAACAAACCAGACAGTCTCTGCCACGTTGCATTTTGAGGGTTGCTTGTACTATTATGGGAAAATAGAGCTCAGGGAACAACTTCAAAGGCTGGAAAAGGCGCTCATGGTCTGCTCTTTGTTGAAACTTTAAAGAACAAGGCTATCCAGACCAGAGTGCAAGGCCATTAGGGTAGACAAAGATTTCTTAAACACGACCCAAAAAGCGCTATACATGAAAGATAAATTGGATTTCATTCAAATTAAAAACTTTTGTTCATCAAAGACAGTGTTAAGTGAAAAGGTGAGCCAAAAGACAAGCCATGATCTAGGAAAAAATTATTCATACTACATGTATTGAACAAGAATTCCTATCTAGAATATAATAGAACTAAAAATCAGTAAATAAAAGAAAACTCAGTTTTTAAAATGAGCAGAAATGTTGAATAGGTGCTTCACAAAAGAAGATACCAAAAAGCCAATAAGCATTTGAAAGGTATTCAACTTCATTACTCCTGAGGGCAGTGCAAATTAAAACCACAGTAAGGTATCACTATATATCCTGAATGGTTAAAATTAAAGAGACTAATAAATAGTACCAGGTGTTGACAAGGGCATGGAGCAACTGAAACTCTCAGACATTTTAGGTGAGGGTAACTTGGTACAACCACCTGGGAAAACTCTTTGTCAATGTCTACTAAGCTAAACATGTGGCTCCATGACCTAGCAACCTCACTCTTAGGTATAGCCTAAGAGAAATGAGTATGAACTTCCACCAAAGACATGTACAAAAATATTCACAGGTGCTTTATTCATAAGAGCCAAAAGCTGGAAACAACCCAAATGTCCATGGAAGAAGAATGGGTAAGCAAACTGCAGAATAGCCATGCGATAGAGTATCACACAGATATGAAAAGAGTGAATTATAGACACACACATTGACGTGGATGACTCAAACAGCCATAATATTGAATGAGAGAAGCCAGATAGATAGAAAAGAGTGTATGGTGTTCAAGAATAAGCAGGTTATAGAAGTCAGAATAGTGGTTACTATGGGGTATTATGAGGAAAGCTTCTAGGATTTTTTATCTGGGAGGTAGTTTCACAGGTATATACTTTAGTAAAAAAAAATTTTGAGCTATATAATTAGTGCTCTTTACTGTACAATTTAAAGTATGTTTAGGGGCACCTGGGTGGCTCAGTCAGTTAAGTGTCCGACTCTTGATTCGGCTCGGGTCATGATCTCGTAGTTCATGAGACTGAGCCCCATGTTGGACTCTGCACTGACAGCAGCACAGAGCCTGCTGGGGATTCTCTCTCTGTCTCTCTGCCCCTCCCTCATGTGTTCGCTTGCTCTCTCTCTCAAAATAAATAAATAAACTTTTTAAAAAAAAACGTATTTAAGGTGTTTAAAGTACATTTTATTACTTTTCAAAATTCAGTCTTTTTCTTTTTTTAATGTTTATTCATTTATTTTGAGAGAGAGAGAGAGCGCGCACCAGCGGGGGAAGGGACAGAGAGAAGGAGAGAGAGAAATAAGCAGACTCCACACCATCAATGCAGAGCCCGATGCGGGGCTCAATCTCGTGAGACACCCAGGTGTCCCTAAAGTACATTTTTAAAAATCCAAGATCACTATTGTCTCCCTGTAGGTATTTGCTTTCTCTGTGATTCCAGTGGTTGTAGCAATATCACCAGATCTCAGGGAATGGCTTGAAGGGACAGAAGAGAGAGGGAGGAGAGTCAGGAGGACCTAGCAGTTTGGATTATGTAGAGAACCACCAGAGAAGAGCTAGGGATTGTTGGAGTTTAATTGTCAGAATGATTAGGTCTAATCGGGGGACATGCTTTCAGGTTAGCCACTCCTTTCTTCCCCACTCTCCCATCTTTCTGTATGTACCTATGCAATACTCAGGCAAGTGGTCCATCCACCAAGACCTACACTGAAAGCTTGTTTTCTCCCTAGAACTGATTCCTTTCTTGTTTGTTTTTTATCATCGTCACCATTACTCCCACAGTCATCCCAGCTGAAACCCCAGAGTCCCATTTTCCTCTTCTGTCTCTCTCACCCTCTGTCATAACTAGCTTTGTTCTGCATTAGTGCCTGGCCACTGTTTTCAGTTCTGAAAGCCCCAGCTCCATCTCAAGCCCATAGCACTATTTCTGGAAGGGACCAGCTGCCCTGCCTTCTTAACTTGCCTCCCGCTTCTGCCATATAGCACACATCCTTCAATATCACTCTTGCCGTTCCCCTACCCAGGAGCTTTAGTGAGTTCTTGTTATCTTTGTTCATGGGCACATCCTCAGAACCTATATGTGGGATGCTCTAAGAAAATGTCTTTTGGAATGAATGTATGACCTACTTTACTGGCTAAAACAACTCCTTCAGCAAGCAATCTGCTCCTTCTCTGGTGCCAGTGTCCCTCCTCTCTCCCCTTGTACTCTCTTCCACATACAAACACAAATGGAGGAGATAGTTTTTTCTTGTTTCTTTGGATCTTTTCAAGTTTTAGTACTTCTCAGGTCCACAATAAGTTAGTGCCCCTCAGGAAAAGCATCCTTGCTCCCTGTTACATACTCAAAGCTTCCTTTTACTCATTGTGTCCCCAGCACCTGGCAGAGTTTTGGCACAGACTGTGTGCTGCATGAATGAAGCTTTGTCTTCTACGGGAAGAGATCTCTTTATTCAGAGTCTCTGTAAAGTACTTACGGTTTGTGGCATGCATGTTGCTTGGCTTGGTTGCTGCTTTCGCCATCATTAGTATTCTTTTAATATGAGTGTTCATCTCCAGCTAGACCATTACTATATTTTTTATTTCCTTCCCAGTGTCCAGGAATTGCTTCTCAACAAAAAAGAAGTGCTTATCCTGATCTGTACTATCACCTGTCATGTTTTCCTATAGATTTTCTTTCTTGAGAGAGAAAGAGAGCGAACAGGGGAGAGGGGCACAGGGAGAGAAAGAGAGAGTGAATCAGTCCCAAGCAAGCTAGCTCCACACTCAGCATGGAGACTGATACGGGGCTCAATCCCAAGACTCTGGGATCATGACCTGAGCTGAAATTAAGAATTGGACATTCAACCAACTGAACTACCCAGGTGCCCCTCCTGTGGATTTTTAAGGAAAGGGCCATGTTTTATTTATCTCTAGAGCCTAACACATCACTTAGAATATTGGTACCTTCAGTATATTGAATGAGTGCATAGTTTTATACTCATCCCCAAATAGTCTGTATTTTCAAAGCAGGGTTTTTGTAATGTTTTCTGGACCTATTAATTCCTTGAGTGTAATGGATCAAAATGTTGTCTCTAAGGAATAAACCCTTAAAGGAGGTCGTAAGGGTTCTTGCTGGGTTTTGACCATCTGTCGAGTTATGTTGGGGAGTCAGATTCTGGTGAAGTTGCTGTCTGGTTTTTAGGCCACAAGGTGGAGCTCTAGAATCAGCTTTGTCCAATGGAAGACACCAGGCCCCTGGTATCCTAACCCAGTGGTTCTCAAACTTCAGAGGGCATTAGAATTACAAGGGGATCTTGTTGAAGTACAGCTTCCTGGAGCTCAGATCCAGAGATTGAATTGTGAGACCTGAGGCAGCACCTGTGAATCTGCCATTTTAAACAGATATCCCAGGTGACTTGGTAACTTGGTTTATCCTATAAGATGGAAGTTGTGGTTATTCAGAGGTCCATGTTGAATTTGTTTCTGTGTTCATTCTAACCCAGCGTCTTTGGGCTTTAGGCCAGAGCTTCCCCGTGTCCATACCAAGCACAAATGTGCCTTTTATAACAAGAGACTTAACTTCAGACCCAAACATCTAGGGAATACCCTTCAATATTCCTCAAGTATTGTTTATTCAGAAGGAGGTGATATTAAATCCCTAAACCAAGGGGACTTTCTTATTGTAAAATCAAATCTTGACTTTTTGCTTTTTAAAAATATTTTTATGTTAAAACAATTTTAGGGGCACCTGGGTGGCTCAGTCATTTAAACATCTGACTCTTGATTTCGGCTCAGGCCTCATGATCCCATGAGGGTCTTGGGATCGAGCCCTGCATCAGGTTCTGCGTTGAGCATGGAACCTGCTTGGGATTGATTCTCTTTCTCCCTTTCTCTCCCTTTGCTCTTCTTCCCCTCTCACATGTTCTCTGTCTCTGTCTCTCTCTCTCTCTCTGGCTCTCAAATAAAACACACACACACCCAAAAACAAACAAAAAAACAATTTTAGATATATATAAAAGTAGAATAGTAAAATGAATTCCAATATAACTATCACCCAGCTTCAGTATTTAAACCATGAACAATCTTTCATTTATTCCTCATCTGTGACCTCCCTTCCCAATTATTTTGAATCAATTTCCGCATAATGTTATATCATTTCTCTGTAAATGCTTTAATATATATCTCTCTGAAAGATTATTTTTCAGTTGAGGTAAAATTCACATAACATAAAATTAACCATTTTAAAGTGAAAAATTCATAGCATGTAGTACACTCACAGTGTTTACAACCACCACCTCTATCTAGTTCCAAAATATTTCCATCATCCTAAAATAAAACTCCTACCCTTTACACAGTGACTTTCCAGGATATTTTTCTCTCGCTCCTAGCTACCATCGATCTACTTTCTGTCTCGGTGGATTTACCTGTTCCAGATGTTTCATCATCATGTGACCTTTGATCTGGCTTCTTTTGCTTATCATCCTGTTTTTTGAGGTTCATCCACATTGTAGCATGTATCAGTACTTCATTCCTTTTTTTGACAGGATAATATTCTGTTGTATGGATGCGCCACATTTTATCTGTTCACCCATTGATGTACATTTGAATTGTTTCCACTTTTTGGTATGATGAATAGTACTACTATTAACATTTATGCATAAGTAAATTTGAGTACCTGTTTTCAGTTCTTTCTCATATACACCTAGAAGTGGAATTGCTGGGTCTTAGGGTAAATCCTGTGTTAAACTTTTTGAGGAACTGCCAAAATACTTTCCATAAAAAGATAATTCTTTTTAAAAATATAACCACAATATTGTCACACCTAAATACAATAACAATAACTCCTTAATATCACTGCATATATTTAATAAGTGTTTAAATTTCCTTAATTGTCTCATGAATGTTACAATTGTTTGTTTTTTGTTTTTTTTGAATCAGGATTAAAATAAGGTTTATACATAAAAATTAGTTAATATGGCTTCTGAGTCTCTTAATCTATAGGTATTCCTGCCTCTCACTTTTCCCCCTTGCAATCTATTTGTTAAAGACACTGGATTATTTGTCATATGGAATTTCTCACATTTTAGATTATGCTGATTGCATTTTTATACTGTCATTTAGCATGTTCCTTCTTACCCCAGTTTTTTCTATAAATTGGTTTTAGATCTTGGGGCTTAAATGTATTCAGGGTTTTGTGGGTGGTTTTGTTTTTTGTTTCCTGGGCTTTTTTTGGGTTACAGAGATATTTCATAGATGGTGTTAGGTATGTCCATAGAAAGCCAAGAATGTCTAGTTTTGTCTCTTCCTTTGTTTTAAAATACACTGACCGACTTCTTAGTTTAGCTTTTTAAAATATAAGTAATGTGGGGCGCCTGGGTGACTCAGTCGGTTAAGCATCCAATTCTTGATTTTGGCTCAGGTCATGATCTCATGGTTGGTAAGATCAAGCCCTGTGTCAGGCTCTGTGCTGACAGTGTGGAGCCTGCTTGGGGTTCTGTCTCTCTCTGTCCCTCTCTTACTTGCGCTGGCTCTCTCTCAAAATAAGTAAATACATTAAAAAAAAAAAAAATACACCAGTAAAGCTGGTGAAGATGTGGAGAAACTGGACCACTCCTAAGTTGCTGGTGGGAATGTATAATAGTACAGCTACTCTGAAATATAGTTTTGTAGTTCCTTTATAAATTAAAAATGAACCATATGCTCTGTGAAAAAGTCAGTCCCTAAGGACACATACTGCATGATTCCATGTATGTAACATACATGAACTAATATATGTGAAAAATGGAGAACAGGGTTTGCCAGGTGTTAGCAATAGGGATAGAGAGGGTGAACGTGGCTATAAACGGGTAGCAGTAAGGAGGCTTGTGATGATGGTACACATTAAGTATCTTAATTGTGGTGGTTACACGGAGCTGTACATGTGGTACACTTGCGTAGAGCTACAAATACACACACACACACACACACACACACACATACACACACACACACACACACACACACACATGAGTGCGTATATAACTGACACAATCTGAATAAGCTCTGTAGATTGTACCAATGTAAATTTCCTTGTTTAGATATTATACTATAGTGAGGCAAGATGGTAACATTGGGGGAGGCTAGACAAAGGGTACAAAGGACTTTCTTGTATGTTTCTTTGCAATTTCCTCTGACTCTATAATTACTTCCAAATTAAAAGTTAAAAAATACAAATACTAGGGGGACTGAGTGGCTTAGTGGGTCAGCGTCCAGCTCTTGATTTTGGCTCACTCAGGTCATGATCTCATGGTTCGTGAACTTGAGTCCTGTGTTGGGCTCCACACTGACAGTGCAGAACCTGCTTGGGATTCTCTTGTCTCTCCCTCTCTTTCTGCCCCTCCCCCCACTCACACACACATTCTCTCTCTCTCTCAAGATAAATAAACACTTTAAAAAAAAATATGAATACTTGTTAATAGCATTTTCCTTTTAAAACTTTCAGTGAAGCTGAAGTCCCTTCTGACTATCTGGTCCCCTGCCCCCTCCCCTGGATAAGGAGTGTTAGGAGTTTGTAGTATATGCTTTTGTCTCTATATGCATGTGTGTTTTTACTGCTATACAATTATTCTACAACTTGACTTTTTCACTCATCAGTATGTGTTGGGAATTTACCCATATATTAGCATATCCAGATTTATCTCATTTCTTTTGCCAGTTAAGAATTTGAGTCAACTCTGTGACTCTTTCTGTTGAGTCAGCTTGGGTTTTTCTTCTAAGAAACCTTTTGTGACCACACTCATTCTTGTCTCCTCAGTGGAGGGTAGGTTCGTCCTGTGTCTCACAGCACATGTTCTCCTTTGTATAACACTATTCATGTTATAAAAGGAAACTGTTGGTTTTCTTGTCCCTCATGAGTTTTTGAGGGTTCCCCCTTTATCTTCATCTTTGAATCCATGGGCCTAGCACAATACCTAAAATAGTTAGCAGGTATTCAATAAATGTTTATTTAGTAAATGCATGCATGAATAGATGAGTGTGATGTGAAAGGAAAGAGTGTGAAGTGAATGACTTAGATGAATCCTTCTGGCCCCGATGCTGATACTGTTCACTTTGCTGGGTAGAATAATGCATCTGTACCATGTATTCTGTGAAATCTTGGTGAGCCAAGAAGCAGAAAAAACTTCTGGCCATACGTCTGCTGCTTACCTATTGTGTACTCAGAACCAAATCATCTCGCTGCTCAGGACCTTAGTTTCCTCCAGTGTGAAATGAGAATAATGTTATCCCCACTGTAAAGATTAGATGATACAGTGTGTACATAAACATTTTGTAAATTAAATGAACTAGTTGCTTTTTTAAGGGTATCTATTGTGGTATATAATTCCATTGGTGAATTCTTTGTAGCTTGAACTTTTTATTTTGTACTGATAGGTTTGACCACTTACATTTTATCTGTTGCAAGTCACATATTTTAGATAGGGACTTCTTGGTACACTCTCAATCATTTTGGCTTTATTTATTCATGAATTTACCCACGTATAGAAGACTTTCCAAGAACAATGTTTCTCGATTCTGCATAAAATACTTTGTATTTTGAATCTGTTTTTTATTCCAGTAATATGACTTTGCCATTTATTTATGGGTATTTTGGAAGTGGGATTGGGGGATCTGCAGAAAGAAATCAAACTGAGTGTAATTTCAGACCTAACCTGTTGACTGTGTTGAGTGCTAACCAAGATAGGCCTGTTTAGTACTTAGAAACCTATCAAAGGAAGGATATCATTTGCCCTCATTGAGAAAGATAGTAAGGGACACTGAAATTTTCAGAGGACTCTGAAAATTTTTCTTTGACTATCATTATGTGAATTTAAAGTATGATTTAATTTCAAACTTAGCATCTGCACCAGAATCCTATGGGGCAACATATTATTTGAAGTTTCCATTAAGAATGTCTTTAAATTTACTATTCTCATACTTTTCTCAAAGCTGTCTTCTGTGGTCCCCTAGTTAAAAAGGATCTGTGATTAAGATGATATATATTTTTTTAAGTTTATTTATTTTTGAGAGAAAGAGAGGGAGACACAGAATCGGAAACAGGCACCAGGCTCTGAGCTGTCAGCACAGAGTCTGATGTGGGACTTGAACCCACAGACCGTGAGATCATGATCTGAGTTGAAGTCGGCCGCTTAACTGACTGAGCCACCCAGTCGCCCCGAGATGATATTTTAAAATAACATATTTTCTTCTGATTACAGAAGAAATTCATGTTCATTGTAGAAAAACTTGGAAAAATAAAATGAAAGGCATAAAAAAAGAAATTACCTAAATCCTGTAGTCTAATTAATAGATTAATTAATATATCTTCATACACCCATCAGTCTGAATGTTTATCACTATCTATTCGTGAACATAAATTGGATAGGGCATATATTCAAAACCTGTGGGATTCACCATTCACTTTCTAAACCCTGACGTGAATTTTCTTTCTTGAATTTGACTTCCCCAAATGTAATTATTAATTTTCCTTTTGAACTTTTATTCTGCAAATATCAGAAACTCACTGTAAAGTACAAGATATAATTAAGATACCTGCCTGCCTGCTAAACTCTTCCTTCTTATTGGCCACTTATTAGCAGGTAGATGAATTTAACTTACTTGAAAGGTGTGTGTGGTGATACCCTATGAAGAGGGGGCGACCTGGATGGTCATTGGCAAATTGTGCCGGTTCTTTGTCAAAGAGGACTTTGATTCAGATGATCTCCAAGCCTCTTGCTATTTCTCCCAATTTTATGCTGCCTTGCTGCTTGCCTCTCAGATTAGGTTTCATGTGCAGACAAATGTCAGGACACATGTGAACTTTGGTGGAGCCTGTTTTTCTTTTTAATGTTCCCAAAGTCAGGGTTTTTCAAACTGCTGCTCGTGATCCATTAGATCATTCATTCAACAGCTATTTATTGAATGACTACTACGTGTTTGGCACTGTTTAAGCACTTGGGGTATGTGGGGGAAAGATATAAAAGCTAATAGTCTAATGGGAAAGGATAAATAAGAAAATAAAGACATAAAAATATATGGTATGTAAGATGGTGATTCATGTAGTAGAGAAACGTAAAGCAGGCAAGGGAGCCAGGGAGTATGAGGGAGCTTGCATTTTTGCACAGGGTATCAGAAAGGGCCTGATTGAGAAGGATATTTGCATAAAGAAGTAAGTGACTGAACTGAGGACGTATCTGGAGAGGAACATTGTGGGCTGCCGGATCTGCAAGTGCAAAGACCCTGAAGTAGAAGCATAGTTGACTTGTTTTAGGATCGGTAAGGAGGCATCATGTGGTTGAAGTAGAGGAAAGTAAGAAAAATGCTGGGAGGCGGAGTCAAAGACTCAGAGATGGGAAAGCAGTTGTCTAGGGCTTTATTGACATTGAAAGGAATTTGGTTTTTACTTTGGTGTAAATGGGGAGCCACTGGAGGATCTTTAGCAAAGAAATGATGTGTTCTGGTGCATGGTTCAGCATCCCTCTGGCTGTGCTATTCAGGATAAATGAAGCATGGGCCAAGAGTGGAAGCAAGGAGGTTAAGGTAGAAGGCTCTTTCAACGTTTCTGTGGGCCATGAAATCAATTTAGATGGTCATAGCATTTATTAAATAAAAAAATATAGAAATCAGAGTATTGTAGGTGGTAAGTATGGTTTAATGAATTTATGCTAAATGTGGGCGTGCTGGGATGCAGTATAAGATGTACTTTACAGGGGCACCTGGATGGCTCAGTCGGTTAAGCGTGCGACTTCGGCTCAGGTCATGGTCTCACAGTTTGTGAGTTTCAGCCCCATGTCGGGCTCTGTGCTGACAGCTTGGAGACTGGAGCCTGCTTCAGATTCTGTGTCTCCCTCTTTCTCTGCCCCTTCCATGCTCATGTTCTGTCTCTCTCTGTCTCTCAATAATAAATAAAGTTAAAAAAAATTTTTTTAATGTGCTTTACAAAGAGTTTCTATAAAAATAGTTTCAAAGCCATTATTCTAAATATTTCCTTTTTTTTTTTTAGATGTTTATTTATTTTTGAGAGAGAGACAGTGTGAGCGAGGGAGGGGCAGAGAGAGAGGGAGACACAGAATCCAAAGCAGGCTCCAGGCTCTGAGCTGACAGCACAGAGCCCAATGCGGGGCTCGAACTCATGAGCTGTGAGATCATAACCTGAGCTGAAGTCAGACACTTAACCAACTGAGCCACCAAGTCGCCCCTGAGATTTTTTTTTTTTTTTTAAGTGTATTTATCTTGAGAGAGAAAGAACGTGCGTGAGCAGGGAAGGGGCACAGAGAAAGAGGGAGAGAAGAGAATCCCAATCAGACTCTGCGCTAACAGTGCAGATGCGGGGCTCCATCTCATGAACTATGAGATCATGACCTAAGCCAAAATCAAGAATCAGACGTTTAACTGACTGAGCCACCACGTGCCCTGAGACATGTCTATTACTTACAACTAGAGGTGATCTTGGTTTTTGGATACATTCTCAGTGAATGGCTTCTGTAAGAAACAGACTGTCTTCTTATAGCTGTGTCGCATCAGTCAGCAGTTTGGCCTTCTACCCTTTCCTTTATATTTCTCTCTCTTCTTGTTTTCAACTGTTTTCATAGGAGTTCTTAAAAAAAGGTAACAAATTGTGATTTTTGTTTTCAGACCCTCTTCTGCTTAGGATTTTTTCCAGACTTTGCCTCTTTGCTCTTTAACATTCCTCCAACTTTATGGCTTTGCACCCCGACAGTCAGTGGACCCACACCAGGTTCCTGTCCTGCCATCAAGCACTGCCTATTTACCTGCATATATTCCAACCCACTCCTTCAGCACTGTTACTGTTGCCATCCTAGTCACCCTCTTCCCTTGTTTTTTCTTGCCTCTTGCCAACCACTGTTCATTAAACTCTCCCTCCCCAGTTTAATATACTGTGAGGTCAGGGCTGATGCTAATGTCATGTCTGTCAGAAGCTAGGACCAAGAATTGTTTTAAGGTGAAGATTTAAATGGCTGCTTATGAAACGCCTCTGTATTTTCTGCAGCTTGGAGTGAAGGGGGATTTTGAATCAGCCAGGCCATCTGATGAACTGAGATGACTAAAAGTGGAGTCCTTATCGATGGGAAATTCACAAGTGTCCAAGAACAAATCTGTTATGGTGGTGCCTCTTAGTTTATTTTGAGATCTCGTTTGGTTCTGTGTGGTTTTTGGGATCTCTGGGCCATACGCAAAAACTTAGGCTCAGGTCCCTTCAACTTTGGGTATGTCCCTGTTCTGGAAGATGATGATTGGAAACACTGCAATGCCTGCCATCCTTGTTTGCTTCATGGAGGACTGGATAGGCCATTTGATCATCTAAAGATCTCTCTCTTTTGGGGCACTTGGGTGGCTCAGTGGGTTGAGTGTCCAACTTTGGCTCAGGTCATGATCTCATGGTTCATGAGTTCCAGCCCGCATCAGGCTCTGTGCTGACAGTTCAGAGCCTGGAGCCTGCTTCGGATTCTGCTTCTCCCTCTCTCTCTGCCCCTCCCCCCCCCTCTCAAAAATAAACATTAAAAAATATATTTAAAGAAAAAATCTCTCCCTCTTTTTTTGTCTTTAAAGATTTTATTTTTAAGTAATCTGTACTCCCAATGTGGGGCACGAACCCACAGTGCCAAGAGCAAGAGTCACAAGCTGTACCGACTGAGCCAGCCAGGTGCCCTTATCTGAAGATCTCTTTATCAGAAATTTATCAGGCCCTTGTGCTAACTTCACTCAAACTTAAATTTCAGGACCTTCAAAAAGAAGGAAATTTTAGCAGGTACACTGAACCTATATCTATATCTATATTTCAGGCCAGAAAGGCTTGGCAGTGAGGAAAGTGAGTTTGTTTAGTCACATATCACAGTATCTCTTTCTCATACTGGTTATCTAGCAGTTCTGGTTCCCTCTAGAGAAGTCTCAATCTTGGAACTGAGGATTATGGTAGAAAAAACAAAAAAGAAAGCCCAAGTTCTCTTCCTACTAACTCACATAAAAGATAGGTTTAAGGGATTATTAGGACCCTGAACGCACTTGAATAGGATTGGTGTGGGCTAATAGGATTGGTGACTCCCTGAACTTGTTCACTTTCTACATAATTCTACTGTCCTCTGGGATTTGTCATATTCTACAGGTTGTGTTATAGCAGGTACAACATTTTCCTTATTCCTTATAGGCCATCCTGCCCTAAAGCAGAACTGGAGGGGAGGGAGAGATTTCCCCCCACCAAAGGACCTTGATTTAGCCACTCTGGTTGTCCAGTACCAGCTCTGATGTCTGTGATTTGGAATAATAGTGCATTTCATGGGTGTTAATTGAAACTTTCACTTAGAAACTCATGCCAGTTGGCTTTGGAAAATAATGTTGGTACCGTGAGATGAATTTACTTTGTTGTGGATTTATGGAAACCTAGGTTCATGAAGTATAATCTTGGAAACTTTATCAATGCCCTGTCTTGTGTTGAACATGACACTCCTAGTCACTTTCCTTGGAGACAGCCTTAGCTTGTTTCTCTTCTATTCCAAGACCTTAGCCTTAGCCAAGTACTTTTTAAAAATGTTCTTTTTACCCTGCCAGAGCAATAAAGAAGTCCATTTCAATATGGGGCGGTGGGGGCAGGGGGCAGGGTGGGGAATCCAGGAGACCACACTAGTGAGAAATATTTTCCTGTTGTTCAAAGTTCTCTTGCTTTTTGTCCTGGATCTTTTACATGCTGACCCTTGGATTACCTCCTACCCCATTCTTGTTGTATTTTATGACAAATCCTTGGTTGAAGATAGGTTGGGAATAGATTTATTGCTTTTATTTTTCTAAATAGGGATATTATAGTTGAACTCATTTTAACTTGTTGCTAGTCCTTGCAAGATACTGCTCATCTTGGGGTGCCTGGGTGGCTCAGTCGGTTAAGTGTTTGACTTTGGCTCAGGTTATGATCTCACGGTTTGTGAGTTTGAGCCCTGCAGTGGGCTCTGTGCTGACAGCTCAGAGCCTGGAGCCTGCTTCAGATTCTGTGTCTCCCTCTCTCTCTGCTCCTCTACTATTCACACTTTGTCTCCCTCTCTCTCAAAAATAAGTAAACATTTAAAAAAAAAAAAAAAAAAGATACTGCTCATCTTGTTTGTTACGAAATGGTGGCCATTTCTCTGAGGAGTGGAGACAGTTGGCATCTCCGTTACCAAGATCAGAGTTCAGAAAGCAAGTCAAGATTGAGGCATTCCTCCCTCAGTTCTCCAAGAGGAAATGAGAAACTTCTCCTTTGGGGAATGTATTGATGACAGGAAAAAGGCATTTTAGGCATTGTTGGTAGAGGGGAACTCTGAGTTTTAAAAGGAAATAGAGTCCTTTCTGCTAATAGACCAGGGGCTATAAAAAGTGCCATATTGTATGGTTCCCTTTTTGTTGAACCTCTGATAATCCACTTTCTTTCCACATTGTTTTCCCACTGACCCCACTCTCCCTCACTCTCCCTTCTCTTCCTGATTCCTCTCCCCGCAAATTCCAAAATGGAGCCATGTTTCTCAAAAGGGTGGTTTTAAAGTCACACACATCAGAATTAATTGGGGTTGTTAAATTCAGATTCCTGGGCCCACTTCCCAGATTGAATTAGAATATCTGGGGGTGGATCCTGAGAATCCACATTTTTTAAAAAGTCCCAGATGATTTCTCATGCATATTACACTTGAAACTGTAAACTAGAGCGTCTTTGACATTATCTTTTTATCTTGACTGTGCAGGCAAACTGCTTCTAAGGTTTTTCTTCCTAATGAACTAGATCATGCATACTATTCAGGAGGAACCAGCTGTAGTACCCCTGCTGAGAAAGTATAGTGAACATAGCTCACTTTCTAGATTTCAGGCATCATTCCATCCTCTGGAAGGAATTTAATTTTATGCCCAAACATGAAGTATTCAGTTTCAGCAGCTGCTCTTTAGCACCCCCAAACACTCTAGGAGCAAGATTCCTACTTACCTGCCCTCTGTGTGAGAGATAGGAGTTCCTTGCCCAGAAGCATAGGCAGGAGAAATTAGTGACCCTCCTGGAACCCACAAACAGAACCCCTAGAGTGGCTAGATTGCACATGTAGGTCAAGGAGGTTGGGTGGGGCTGGGATGGGCCCGATGCCTGTCCTGGGCAGACTTCTGCAGGTCTGACTAGAATCGGCAAGTTCTTGTTAACTGATGGAAAGGGCGTTTGCTTGGTGGCCCCAGCTTTCCTGTCGGGGATGCCTGAGCTGATGCAAACCCCTGCTGCTGTTGCTGGTGGGGCTGGCCAAGTTTCTTTTTGTTGAGTTTTGTTTCCACGCCCCGCTCCTCTTCAGTTCTACAGACGGTGGTTTATTTGTACACTCCATGCTGATCTTGGATTGAAAGCCTCTCATTGTTTTTGAGCTCAGTGTTTAGATAACACCACATGCCTGTGGCAGCTAGGGCACCCTGTAAAGGAAATGCCTGGACTCTAACAGCCCCGTCATTCATTCTGTATATGTGAGTGAGTGTGGCCTCTGTTTAGGACCGTTATAAGAACATTTGTCTACAGAGATTATTACTTGGGGCCCGTAGGGGTGCCAGGCTCCTCCTTGATGTTTGGAGTTCTAGGGACTGTTTCCTAAGTCTTTTCTCTCTTTTCTTTCATTCCAATGATAAGAGGATTAAAGCCTGTTTTGCCCCAGGCCTTGTTTCTGTACCTAGAGCACGCCTCCCTCTAGTGAGAACACTGCTTTTGGGAGACATAAGACTTACTGGCGCTAGTTGGTGTAGACGGTTTTTGTGATCAGTCCAGGTCGGCAGCTATCTTTGCATAGCTGGTTTTGCTGGTTTTGCATATGCTTTGCATAGCATGGTTTCAGGGGCTCCTTTTCCCATGGGTTATCTCTTTTCCTGTCCCCCTAATCTTCCCCATCACTGTCATGCCAAAGAAAAAACAAAATGTGTTTTCTTCATTCAATATTAAATCTATTCTGGTAGCATATATAGCTCTTCAAGTTTTCACTTGGTAAACTGCCATTTTTTTTTTTTTCCCTAAAAATGTTTCAGATAAATCTGCCAGGCTCTAATTTAGGCCTCTTGAGGCCCTTTCCAGCTCTGTGATTCCCTAGAATTTATAAATTTTTCCCCCTAAAACTACTAGGATTATTTTCTTTCCAGGACAACAAAGTCTGTGTGAGGCAAAACAAGTTAGTAGGTTTGATGTTACATGAATTTCTGCACCTCCCCCAATGTATATACTTAACTTCACTTTCCTACCAGTAATTCAATACTCCAAGAATTGAACCCAAAATACAAAAGAGATGTTGGTTATGATGTGGTCAGTGAACAGTCCATCCCTTCATAATAAAATAGCCTAGCCAGTCAAGGATACTAACTACTGAAAAGATAAAAGCACACACACATATACACACCCTTTTTTATTTAGTACTGTATAATTGTTAATGTTCATGGCCATCCTAGTTCACTGTAAAATTGAAAGTATCTTCTGAATCATCAAAAGAAATTAATTGGAACCATACTGTGTGACTTTTTTTTAATGTTAGGAATATTATGAGACTACAGAACGATAGTAGGTGAACCAGAACATATCACTCTCCGTTGTGAAGCTATATAAATGTATTAAAGTAAATATACACTCGTTGGGAACTGCAATGGAAAACAAGTCATCTTGGTTTTCTAATTGTTATATTACTTACTCTGCATTTAAATTAAAATTTTTTGTTTAAGGGCAACTGGGTGGCTCAGTCGGTTGAGTGTCCGACTTGATTTTGGCTCAGGTCATGATCCCAGGGTTGTGGGATCCAGCCCCACATTGGGCTCCACCCTGAACATGGAGCCTGCTTAGGATTCTCTCTCTCTCCCTCTGCCCACCTCCCCTGCTCATGCTTCCTCTCTCTCTCTAAAATAAAAAATGAAATAAAATAAAAAAATAAATAATTTGTCTAGGGGCACCTAGGTGGGTCAGTTGGTTAAGCGTCTGACTCTTGATTTCCACTCAGGTCGTGAACTCGCAGGTTGTGAAATCAAGCCCCGCTTTGGGCTCTGTGCTGACAGCTCAGAGCCTGGAGCCTTCTTCAGATTCTATGTCTCCCTCTCTCTCTGCCAGTAACCCACTTGCGTTCTGTCTCTGTCTCTCTCAAAAGTAAATAAACACTAAAAAAAATTAAAAATTGGTTTAGTATTAAACAGATGAACATAAGGGAAGGGAAGCAAAAAGAACATAAAAACAGGGAGGGGGACAAAACATTAGAGACTCTTAAATATAAAGAACAAACAGAAGGTTGCTGGAGGGGTTGTAGGAGGGGGGATGGGCTAAATGGGTATGGGGCATTAAGGAATCTACTCCTGAAACTTTGTTGCATTATATGCTAACTAACTTGGATGTAAATTAAATAATAAATAAATTTTTAAAAACTTGTTTAGTATTTAGTCTCTAGTTATGCCATATAGAATATAAAAATTTTCTGTGAACAGGGGCGCCTGGGTGGCTCAGTCGGTTAAGCGTCCGACTTCGGCTCAGGTCATGATCTCACGGTCCGTGAGTTCAAGCCCCGCGTCAGGCTCTGTGCTGACTGCTCAGAGCCTGGAGCCTGTTTCAGATTCTGTGTCTTCCTCTCTCTCTGACCCTCCCCCATTCATGCTCTGTCTCTCTCTGTCTCAAAAATAAATAAACGTTAAAAAAAAAAATTTTTTTTTCTGTGAACAGATTAAAAATTCAAAAATAACTGTTTAACTAATAAAATGATTATTATTTATTGAAAAAATATCCAGCATAAATAGTAAAGTATCTGTTTTTCTGCTGATGTGCTCTGTATTTCTAATACAAGGATAAATATGTCCCTTAAATGCCATCCATGATTAGCCAGTTAGAGTGGACACGACTCACCTCGCAGGGACTTGGTGAGTATCATCTATCTGATTACGTAGTTAGCTCAGGCAAATGAAATAACTAATCATTTTAATATTTCTGTTCTCTCATGATGCTTTGTTACTTATTTCCTGTAAATTTATTGGTAATTCACCTTTTGGAGATTGAAAAGAGGAAATGACAGGTTAAATAACTTGGTTTGATGAAATCAAGGAGCCATTCTTATCCCATCGTTACCTTCTAGCCCACCGCATAGAAATAACCTTTCTTATACATCTGCCAAAATTCAGATGTATAAGCCTGATAGGAGATTCTGGACATATTTTGGGAAGAAGTAAATGTGGTACATTTTGCAGAGTCTTGTCCCACCTACTTCATGGCCAATCCCTATGCTTTCTGCCTTTCAGTTCTCTCCTGCGCTATGGTGGCAACCTGTCCCTCCAGAGTGCGATGAGTGTGCGGTTCAACAGCAACGGGACCCAGCTCCTGGCCCTGAGGCGTCGCCTGCCCCCAGTGCTCTATGACATCCATTCCCGCCTGCCTGTGTTCCAGTTTGACAATCAGGGTTACTTCAACTCTTGCACCATGAAAAGTTGCTGCTTTGCAGGGGATCGTGACCAGGTAGGTGCCCTCTGTCTCCTGTGTCCCACGTTCATGCTTTCTTCTCAGACTGCTTTTTCTGTTCTTGTCTTTATTTCTCTTTAGCATCATGTCAGGTAGAGACAATTGAGGCAAAACAGTGTCTGGGGACATTCTAGCACAATAGTGAGTTTCTCCATCGGAGCTGCTGCCAGTGGGTAATATGAGGTACACACCATGAACCAAGACTGGCCACAATATAGTTCTGAGCAACCTAGCTTTGCCAGGTTTGTGAACAGATTTTAAGATTCTGAGAATGTGTCATTTCAAAAAAAAAGGAGGGAGTCCATGGAAAATTAGCCAAAAAAAGAGAGACTGCCAAAAAAAGAGACTTTTTGTGTATGTGTCAATAAAACACAATGATGAATGAAACACCCTAAGTACCATCCAAGAGACATATATCCTGAATGGCCCCTTGGGATGGCATCTTTTTCTTGGATAAGATGGGCTGAGCAGGTTTGTTTGAGAGGAAGCCAGATGCTGACTCTTTTTCTTTTTATTGCCAGCATCACAACTGGGAAGGAGAACCCAAGCTGTGTTTCCAGCCTTTTCACAGTCTCACTGGGAATTGAGACACTGATGTTGACTTAGAGCTGGCAGTCTAAAAACATGCTTGACATTCTTGCACCTGTCTGTCTTGGCCATAGAAGTTCTGAAGTGAGTGTCAGTGAGTGCACCAGTTGGACTGGTCTCAGTAATCAAGCCGAGGAAAAACAAATATGGAGGCATTGGTCAAATAAACAAATAGATTTTTTTTTTCTTCTAAAACACAACAGATCTTATGCTATTTCCCATCTAGATTGGAAAAATAGAGTTCTTAGTCTCTTGCTAATGCTTAGTGTTCTCTTTGGGTTCATCAACCATGTAAAATTTTGACATATACTTCTCACGTGCTGTACTCACCTCTTTAGAGTTGACATAAAAGAAACCGTTCTTGGGGAACTTGTGAATACTCTGCCTTTTTTTTTTTTTTTCTTTTTTTTGAGAGGGAGAGGGAGTGTGGGGCACAGAGGATCCAAGGTGAACTCTGTGCTGACAGCACTGAGCCCAGTGGCAGGGCTCAAACACATGAACTGTGAGATCATGACCTGAGCCATAGTCAGACAGTTAACTAATTGAGCCACTCAGGTGCCCCCGAGTACCTTGCTTTTAGAAGGCAGAAGCTAAGATTTTTCTTCCTAGACTGAAGTTGCTACATGCTCCCCAACATCATAGCTTAAAGACTAGTATAGGTAGTAGGAACACAATAAATGCTTGTTGAATTGAATTGAATATTAAAGAAACTGAAAGTATCTTTTAAGTTGTCTAGACTAGGGATGTCCCTTTTATAAATAAGGAATATATATCTAAATTCAGAATTTATATTGAAGGCAATCTTAGGGCCTACTTAGCTGTGACACACTGGAAACCACTAGGTGTCCTCAGTTATATAAACGAATGACTTACTTTCTACGTGCTATTTGTTTCTTAGGTGGGAAGAAGCAGTTTCCAGACATGATCAGACTCACAACAGAACAGATCATTGTCTGCTCTTTAGATTGGTTGATTTAGTTTCATTTAGCTGTGGAAATGACAACCAAACCCCTCCCTCTCTTTCTTCCTTCCTTTCTTCCTCCTTGCCTTTCTTCCTTGCTTTTAAGTTGATTTTCCATCTTTGTCCATCTCTTATGTGTGTGACCCTTATTTCAATGATCAATAAAAAGCAGGCACTAAATGTAATGGTTTATTAGGCTTTATTACCAGAAACACAGAGGCTGAGGGAAAGGTGAAGAGGTAAAGGAGAATAGATGTTTTTCTTTTAGCTCCTATATTAGCAGCCAGAACCTGTCTGCATGGAGCCCTTAAAAGACCCAGAACATAGGCCTCGAGCCAATATATAGAACACCCAGACCATGGTTTCTTGACCTCTGCACTGTCGACATTTTGGTTAATTCTTTGTTTCGTGGGGCTCTACTGTGCATTATAGGATACTTAGTAGCATCCCTGGTCTGTCCCCACTAGATGCCGGTAATATCTCCCCCAGCCATCCCCCAGACAACCAAAAATGTCTCCAGACGTTGCCAAATGTCCTCTGGGAAAAAAATTGCCCCAACTGAGAACCTCTAACCTAGATTATAATTACCCATTTTGCCCAGACACACTGGGACAGGTATTGCTGTAGGCAGAACCAGAGAAGGTATTTTGTGATTTTCTTGGTTATGTACATTAACAAGATGTAGTTGTTGTTTTTTTAATTTTTTATTAGATTTATTTATTTTTGAGAGACAGAGTGAGACAGAATGTGAGCATGGGAGGGGCAGAGACAGAAGGAGACACAGAATCTTAAAGCAGACTCCAGGCTCTGAGCAGGCATTCAGTACAGAGCCTGATGCCGAGCTCGGACCCACGAACCATGAGATCATGACCTGAACCAAAGTTGGACATTTAACTGACTGAACCACCCAGGCACCCCAAAATGTAGTTGTTTTTACCTTTAAGGTTATATATAATGATAGAAACATTGAATGGCTTTGATTTTTTTCTGTTCAGATTTGACTAATTTATTATGTGTAATTTAAAAAAAATACTCATTTAAGTAATCTCTGCACCCAACATTGGACTCAGACTCACGACCCCAAGATCAAGAGTCGCATGCTCTTGTGACTGAGCTAGCTAGCCAGGCACCCCTTATGTATGAATTTTTATCCTGTGGGGAAAAGATTATGTGTACTGTATCCTCTCTGACAATCTAGATGCTTTTTGATTGGGATATATGGTTTTCTGTGAAGGAGGATGTGAAGTCATTGACTCTAACTTTGGATCCATTTCAGAGGTAAAGTCTTTCAAGTCTGCTCATAGTCCCCATATAGATTATCAGAAGTATGTAACCTAGGGGATAGGAAGTATAGAGATTTATGTTAGGCTATTTTGTTCACTCCTTGGAGACAAAGAAATGAAATGTGGCTAATTCATCATTGTCTTGTCTCCAGTACACGAAAGCAGTGAGAGCACAATAAATATTTGTTGAAGCAAATCTTGAATACTTCGGTCAATGTGTGGTTTTAGCTTTTGGTGGGCCTAAGGCTTCCCTAATTGTAAAGCAGAATTGATAAGTACCATTTTTCCTGCTTAACTTCCAGGGGCTTTATGAGGATGAATTAAATAATAGATTTTCAGTGAGGCTAATCTACTAAGCTTATACTTTCTAAGTGCTACACAGGAGGCCAAACTTACGGTCTCATTGCTGGAACATGTCTCTCAGAGGTGATTTATAAGCTCTGACTTTCCACACTCAGAACTAAAGCAGCAGCTGCTACAGTTATGGTATGATCCACAGGATTGACATGTATATTCTTTGACTAGTCCAGACAGGATCTTTTTTTGCTGCTTTCAAATTCCAAAGCCTATCCTTTCCTTATATTGGTCATTATATTTGGTCTGTTCTTGTATACTTCGAGAACGCCCACAGCTGGAAGCTCTGTGCTCTGGAACTCTTCATTTAGTCATAGACTGGGTAACCATCCCAGAGAGGAATCTGAGAATTTCCATAATAGGAATGAACACGGTCAAGAAAGTGATCTATCCATCTGAGACAGTCTTTTGGCTTTTAATTACGGTGAGATTAGTCTTTCCACACAGATACTGTGCCAAAGAGCCTATACTTTTTTTTAAGACCATCATAGGTTCACTAGGTAATTCTTTAGCCTCAAAATGAGATTAACATCTCAAGAAATTAGACTCAGGGAACAGCGTGTGAAATAGGCTGAGACTACTTTGTGTCTCCCCTATGCATATTGCCACCATTGTAGATGAATTCTAATTACAGAGCTTTAGAGATCATTTTGTATAGACCCTCTTCTTACAGATGAGAGAACTGAGGCTCAGAGAGGTTGGGTACATAAGTCAAGACATATATATGTGTGTAGCTGAGCCAGGACTAGAACCTAGATTTTTGAGTTCTCTTTTTAATATTTTATTTTTAATATTTTTATTATTTATTTAATATTTTAATATTTTATTTTAAAATAATCTCTAGACCCAATGTTGGGCTCGAACTCACAACTCCAAGGTCAGGAGTTGCATTACAGCCCTCTTCATTATACAAAAAAGTTACAACTTGATGCCAGCAGAAGCAAGGCAAGCAGCAAAAATGATTGAATTGGGTTAGAAGTAATCAGTAGGGGGTGGTGGCAAGTGTGGCCAACTAGAGAGCCCACCCCTTCTAAATATAAATGAATATAAATGAATCCCATCCAGGGGTGCCTGGGTGGCTCAGTCGGTTAAGCGTCCAACTTTGGCTCAGGTCATGATCTCATAGTTCGTGAGCTCGAGCCCCACATTGGGCTCTGTGCTGACAGATCAGAGCCTGGAGCCTGCTTCTGATTCTGTTTCCCTCTCTTTCTGCTCTTCCCCCACTTGTGCTCTGTTTCTCTCTCTCTCAAAAAATGAATAAATGTTAAAAAATTTTTTTAAAAAAATGAATCCCATCTAAATGAAGCTTTGACTTAGCTTCAGCCTTTTGTTTCCATGAGGGCCTCTGGGTTTTTTTCAAAGGAAGCCAGAAATTAAGATTTTTAATGTGAAATCTCCTGATTTTTAGATGTTGTAACAAACTGCTACCTTATTGTATGGATAAAATAAATCTGTATACCATGCCTATTCTGCCTTAGAGCCACCAGTTTAAAACCTTTGTGCTTCAGCAGGATGTTTTTCCCTCAAGTTTAGTTTCTTGGTCTGTCACTAATTCATAGGTGAGTGGAGGCAATTCCTTTTTGCTATCTCCTACTGTGCCCTTCCTAACTTCATACCCCCTCCCCCCTCTTTAAAATGAAATAAAATAAAAAAACCCAGGTATTTATTGAGCATCTACTGTGTGCCAGATGCTGTAGTAGACACGTGACTGACTGCCCATAATAACCTCTTTGATGTTTTCATTTTAGGGCCCTACATACAATCTCTCTTCTCTATTTTTGGCCAACAGTACATAGTTTATTTCTAGTATAATTTTTAATTATTCAAGTTTTATGACTTCTGTCATCAGATAAGGTGACATAAGTGACATCAGATTGGCTGGGCATCAATAAAAGCAATTAGGCTGGATATGGCCTTGAACTTTTTTTTTTTTTAGACCAGCCCACCTTCTAGTCTTAAGGTATAGTGAGGAATCTTGCAGTAAAACAGCACTCCTTCCTCTGGAGGCTGCCTGAACCCAAGGGCTCTCCTCCTTGCTATCACCATCATACTTGGATTTTTTTTTTTTTTTTTTCCTTTTCTCCCTAAAGCCTGACTGGGTGCATTCTGTTTCCCAAGCTTCACACTCCCCTCTGCATACTCAGTGAGCCAGTCTCTTAACAGTGTTAAAAAAGAAGACCAATTTTCCACCTGCTAGCTCTTCTGGCACACGCTCATAAGACAGCACCAGGCTTTTGTTTCCCTTTCTTTCACAATTCCTTAAATGGTTCTTGCCCTACATTGTGAAAGTCCAGCAGAGCTCAGACTTCTGGGAAGTAAGTCTTTCAGCCTAACAGGTATATGTGGCCTGGAAATGGACAGTGTGGCAATTTATTTTTATTTATTTTTATTTTTTGAGAGAGAGAGTACAAGCGAGGGAGGGGCAGTGGGAGAGGGAAGGAGAGAATCTTAAACAGGCTCCACTCAGCATAGAGCCCGACATGGGGCTTGATCCCATGACCCTGGAATCATGACCTGAGCTGAAATCAAGAGTCGGACGTTCAGCGGACTGAGCCACCTAGGTGCCCCCAGGGTGGTAATTTTTTAAGTCTTCTTTTGCTTTGGGTCTTATCTAATGCCTCACCTAATAGTTCCTACCTCTTGCTGAAAATGGGAGAGGGAAGGAAAGGGAAAGTATGATAAAGTTTTCTTAAAAGGGTTGAGCTTGGATTATCTGAGCACTGGGATCACTTACACAGGTCTTTCTTTTTAAGTTGCTAGATGGCAAAGCCCCCAAAATCATGAGAATGATATCCTAACTCATCCCCTGGAGAAAAGAGCTGACTTGTGCCTTGGGAGTCCAACAAAATGGCCTTGAATGCATTGCTTGGCCTCAGACATTACATCATCACTAAACCTTTCTGTGCTGACATTATATGGGTACGGTATAGGTGTGGGAGTTCACCAGTAAGTGTGCTCCAGGCCAGTGAAGCACTCTATAGAGTTATAACTTTGCTCTTTTTATAACTCTGTGCAGCCCTGATTAAGCTTACTGGAGGCATGGCATGCCATATATTCTCCTTTATCTGAAATAAAGGCATAGTCTCGGTTTCCATCCTTTGGCTTGCTTTGTGACTTGAGGCTCATATTTTCTTTTCCTTGTCTTTCTTTTACATCTTAAGTGTTTTTAGCCCTTTATTCTGAGGCACTTTCATTTCATGTTGAATCCTCCCAGTGACAGGCTTCACCCCCATGAGAAGCTGAGGCCTAGAGTATTTGAAACAGCAGATGTAATCGGTCACAGAACCAGGACTAGACTGGTTCTTTTTTTGTTCTTTTTTTTAAGTTTATTGATTTATTTTTGAGAGAAAGAGAGCAGGGGAGGGGCAGAGAGAGAGAGGGAGAGAGAGAGAGAATCCCAAGCAGGCTCTGCACTGTCAGGGTGGAGCCCAATGCAAGGCTTGAACCACAAACTGTGAGATCATGACCTGAGCTGAAACTAAGTGTCAGATGCTTAACTGCCTGAGCCACTCAGGGGCCCCAGGACTAGACTGGCTCTTGCTGTGATTGTACTCTCTTCCTCGTAGACATGCAGCCCCCTGGGCTCTACAAAGCAGGTGTTGGTAGTGTCTTCCATGGGCTAATGAGAAAGTGGAATTCTTTGTATATATTATTTAGAAGACTTTATTTTATAAAAAAAGATAGCATGAAAATAACTTGTTTATTAAATCAGCCATTTATAGCTCTTTTGGAATCCTAAACCTCTTTAAATATCTAAAAGCTATGAATACTTATTTCAGGAAAATGTACATATGCACATCATTTTGCATAGAAAATTAGACTTTGTGGAATTCCTGAAACCTGGAGGTTCTAAGGTGTTAGCAATCCTGGATTAAGATTTTAGCCGTGGATTAGGTCATCTTTTAGTCCATTTACTGATGCAGTTTTAGAGCTTAGAAAGCTTAAAAGATTTTGGAGTACACGCAGGCCTGTTAATATGGTCTGGTTTATAATTGTTCATCTAAGAAGGAATACTAGGTGTGCTGATTTCTTAAGAACAGTTCTTAAGTATATGGAGAACAACAGAGGGTTACTGGAAGGGTTGTGGGAGGGGGATGGGCTAAGTGGGTAAGGGGCATTAAGGAATCTACTCCTGAAATCATTGTTGCACTGTATGCTAACTTGGATGTAAATTAAAAACATAAATTAAATTAAAAAAAAAAACATTTCTTAAGAGATTGATGTGATCTGGTGACACAACATGACAGTTCTCCTTTATTATTTTTTTTTAATGTTTATCTTTGAGAGAGAGAGGGAGTGAGCATGAGCAGGGGAGGGGCACAGAGAGGGGGAGACAGAGGATCCGAAGCACAGCTCTGTGCTGTGCTCAAATTCACTAACTGCGAGATCATGACCTGAGCTGACACTTAACTGATTGAGCCACCCTGGTGCCCCTAAAGAAATTCTTTAAAAATGTACTTTATTTTTTATTTTAGAGAGGGAGCACAAGAGGGGGAGGGGGGCAGAGGGAGAGAGAGAATCCCAAGCAGCCTCCACACTCAGCATGGAGCCCGAAGTGGGGCTCAATCCCACAACCCTGGGATCATGACCTGAGCCAAATTCAGACACTCAACTGACTAAGCCACTTAGGTACCCCAAAGTTCTCCTTTAATGTAGTTCCTGGCTCAGAGACTGGACTCTATTAAGAAATTCCTGGTTGGGGTGCCTGGGTGGCTCAGTCGGTTAGGCGGCCAACTTCAGCTCAGGTCATGATCTTGTGGTCCGTGAGTTCTAGCCCCGCGTCAGGCTCTGTGCTGACAGCTCAGAGCCTGGAGCCTGCTTCATATTCTGTGTCTCCCTCTCTCTGACCCTTCCCTGTTCATGCTCTGTCTCTCCCTGTCTCAAAAATAAATAAACGTTAAAAAAAAATTTTTTTTTAATTAAAAAAAAAAAAAATTCCTGGTAGGGAACAGTATAACTTTTCCTGTTCTACCTGCCCCATCCTCCTTCGAGATTTTACTTCCAGTACTTTTGCCTCTTTTTTGGGTGTCTTCAACCTTTGGAGAAAAAAGTGACATTTCTTCCTCTGAATGGTTGGAGACCCTTGCTTGAATGGAATATAAATACTCATATGCAGACTGAAATGAATGATGCCATCTCTCCACTTTTCAGACCCCACAGACAAAAACTGAGGCCCACAGAAGAGAGATTAGTTGCTGAAGGCCATTGGGTTGATTGCCCAGGTTTCCAAAAGACTTTTGCCAAATAAAAATTCTAAATAATGCAGGCTACTTTGTTACAAGCAGCTGTTGGAGATTTAGAGCATTTTAAAATTTCTTCCCTACTGATTATTTGACTATTATTGGCTGTCTTTATGGAACGTTTCTTTACTAATAGAATTTTTCCTACTTAGAACCCATAAAGGTTAGTTATTTTAATAAACCAAAGAATTCCAGGAGCCTAATGGAGCCAAAATGGCAAATGGTCCAAAGAAGCAAGAATCATGTAACTTTACATGCAAAAAATAGTGGTAATATGGGGCGCCTGGGTGGCCCAGTCGGTTAAGCATCCGATTTCTACTCAGGTCATAATCTCACGGTTTGTGGGTTCGAGCCCAAGTCAGGCTCTGTATTGACGGCTTGCAGTCAGGAGCCTGCTTCTGATTCTTTGTCTCCCTCTTTCTCTATCCCTCCCCAGCTCACGCTCTGTCTCTCTCTCTCTCAAAAATAAACAAACATTAAAAAAAGATGTATTCCAATTCAACAATGAAATTTTTAAAAAATAGTGGTAATCTTACGAGTATGTATATTTGTATTTTTTCTTTTTTTTTTTTTAATTTTTTTTTTTTAATGTTTATTTATTTTTGAGAGAGATAGAGACAGAATGCGAGTAGGTTAGGGGCAGAGAGAGAGGGAGGCACAGAATCCGAAGCAGGCTCCAGGTTCCAGGCTCCGAGCTGTCAGCACAGAGCCCAACGCAGGGCTCGAACCCACGAGCTGTGAGACATAACCTGAGCTGAAGTTGGGTGCTCAACCGACTGAGCCACCCAGGTGCCCTGGTATATTTGTATTCTTTTGTGGGAGCCAATGGAATTCTATTTCTTCTACCATAAATCAGATAAACCTATGACTTTGACCATTTCCAAAGCAAAATTTCCCTGATTGCTTTTTTAAAGGGAACTTTATTTTTTTAATTTTTTTAAATGTTTTTTTATTTTTGAGAGAGTGAGAGACCGTGTGAGTGGGGGAGGGGGAGAGGGAGAGGGAGACAGGGGATCCCAAGCTGGTTCTGTGCTGAAAGCAGAGAGAGTCCCACTGGGGGGGCTTGAACGCATGAGCTGTGAGATCATGACCTGAGCTGAAGTTGGATGCTTAACCACTGAGCCACCCAGGTGCCCCTCCCTGATTGCTTTGGATGACATTTGTGGCAGGTACTGAGTATAAATGATATGAGTATTATATACCAATGGCAAACCTTTTTCTGGAAATAGTCTTCTAGAGAGCACATCACAAAATTGGTCAATCACATTTTTGTCCCTTTCTGACAAAAGGGCAGGAAGAAGTAAGAGTTTGTTTGATTTAAAGAGTAGTCTCTCCGCTGTTACTAATCTAGGCTAGAAAGCCATCTGGTTTTTCTATCCTAGTCAATACAGTTAATTAGACAGACATGCCATTTGTTGGAGTCTAATTAATCAATTACTATGGAAGGAGCCTTGGAGAACTATGTAAGTTGATCAGTACTCAATGAATAGTAATTGATCGATGTTCCCTTCTTTATCAACAGATGTTGAGGAATATCAAATGTTGTGCAAATATACAGGCACACACTTAGATATATATACACTTAGAGAGAAATTGAGCAGAAAGATTTCTTTTAGCAAAAGGCCTGTTAAGACATTTATTGGGTTATTCTTGGAGCATATCAGGTGATGGCCTATCCGTCCTGCCATCTAGAATTTCTTTTTAATGTGGATTTTGGGTGGGAAGAAGGGGGCAGTTTTTATTTATATCTATGTTTCTAAACCCAACGAGACCTTAGACTATTGATAGTAGGGAGTTATCTATGATGTGTTTAAATACAGGTGTTAGGGAGAGAAAAATAGTTGCTTTGCTTGAAGATGGCTAATAAATTTGCAGTTTTGTTTTGTTTTTTTCCAAGAAGCTTCTATTTAATAAGCAGTTTTGCTGTGGCAGGCCAAGCCACGTTTAGATCCCTCTTTGAATCTTCGGGTTATTAAAAATTTCTTACAACTTGGGTGACTCTACAAAGGTGGTCTCTATATTTAGAGGCATGGGTTTCTCTTGGTATTGAGCTAGCAAAATGCCTTTGCAAATAGAAAAAGGTCTTTCTCAGAGCTTGTGTAACTTGAGAATACTAGGATGAAAGGGGCAGGAATTCCTGGAGGGGATGCTGGGCATTGCAGCAGCCTACCAGGGTAGGGTGCTGGTGAATGGCTGTTTTCTGGGTTCATAGATTGACAAGGATATGTAGGCAAATGAGACAGTGACAGAGTTCCGAATGCAGTAATCTTTTTTTCTTGTTGATGGTGGTGGCTCCTTCTTGAAATCTATTGAGAAGAACAGTTGTTGTATCCCTCTGCTTGAACAGGTTAATAGCTCCATACTGATAGTGGATTAGAGAAAATGCACTGGCCTCAGGTTAACTCTATTTAGAACTAGGCTACTTCAAGATCAGTAAACAGGCTGTCCTCTTGGACTACACAACAAATGAACAGTGAGATGAGTCAGAGTGTGGCTAGCCCTTAAACTTTGTGGCCAGCTGGGAAGGATTATGGAGGATGTGGATCCGTAATTTGTGTAATTTATGCTCGTTTTTGTATTGGTATCACCCATCTTACAAATTAAAATTAAGTACTTCTCCCATTCTCTGATCTGAAGAAACCTGTGGGTCTCCCACCTCTCCCTGCCTGCCAACCCCAATCTAGAGCATTTTGGGAAATGGGGCTTTAATTGCCAAGACTATCTAAAATATTTTTTCTCCTTCTTTGAAGCCCTGCCCTATTCATCTCAGGATATAGAGCGAAAGACCCATATGAAGTGAGTTTTTAATTTGTCATTTACCCCTCACTGTTTGGAGTAAAGTCAAAGAAAAGACCTAAGAGGAGGTAATGAATTCTTCATATTCATATCCTCCCTTGGCCACACACTTAATAGCACCTTATTTAGTTTTTGCTTTTCTAAAACTGAATAGTAATCTTTATGTTTTCTCATGGTGGTGTTTTAAATGTGAATTTTGCTTGTGAAGTCCTCCATTACAAAAGGGAATAAAAATGTTAAACGTAGGAATTTGGGCAACCATTTTTTCCCCATGATGTTTCTTACCTATTTTATTTACTTTTTAATTTTTATTTCTTTCTTTATTTTTTTTTTAAAGTTTATTTCTGACAGAGAGAGAGAGAGAGAGAGAGAGACAGAGCATGAATGGGGGAGGGGCAGAGGGAGAGGGAGACACAGAATTGGAAGCAGGCTCCAGGCTCTGAGCTGTCAGCACAGAGCCGGACGCGGGGCTCGAACTCACAGACCACGAGATCATGACCTGAGCTGAAGTCAGACGCTCAACCGACTGAGCCACCCAGGCGCCCCAATTTCTTTAAATGTTTATTTATTTTTGAGAGAGAAAGAGACAGAGCGTGAGCAGGGGAGGGCAGAGAGAGAGGGAGACACAGAATCTGAAGCAGGTTCCAGGCTCCAGGCTGTTAGCACAAAGTCCGATGTGGGGTCAAACTCACAAACCATGAGATCATGACCCAAGCTGAAGTCAGATGCTTAACCGACTGAGCCACCCAGGTGCCCCTATAGCTTATCTTTTTTTAATGGGTTATGTGCTGCTGAACCTTTCTGTTATCTAGGCCAGAAGCCTTTATTGCAGGTCAGCTTCAGATTCAACACCAGAATCCCTGGGTAAGAATAGCAGATACTATTTGAAATTAGATATCAAGGTAAAAAGGAAAAGAGAGAGAGAAACCTGTACCTTCAGTTTCACCACTTGAGGCGATGTTCAATTTTCTGGTTAATTCAAATAATTATTATGTTTCTACGTTTGGGTATAAATTGTAAACTTTGGGTTTTTTGGTACTGATTGGTGTTGATACTATTTGGTCTTTGCTTTCTTGCTCATTTTTCCTTGCACCCCACAACAAATATTTAAATATTTGTGGGAGAAAGCCAATCAAGACCTACAGTGCCCATTTGTCCTCTTAAGGATTGTCTATTAACAGGGCCTTCGTTGGAGGCTCCAGTCCGACTCCAGGAGGAGGTGGGCCCTTCCAACACAGCCTTAGAAGAGGGGAACGTTTCCAACTTCCCTGATGATGTTAAACGTATCTCTGCACTCAGCCCACTTCAAATAATCTTGTATTCCTGCAAGGCTTTAAAAAAAAAAGAAGAAGAAGAGCTCTTTTGGCTACCATATGTTTTAAATTAGTTCAGAACTCCATCCCCTCTCCTGGAGTACTCTTCTCCCGATACTCCTATAACTTGCTCTCTCACTTCCTTCAGAGCTCTGCTTAAAATGCCATGTTATCAGAGAGGCCTTCTGTGACCACTGTATATAAAACAGAAATAACAAACTCCCAGTACTCCCTCCCTATATGTCCTAACCTCCTGTTTAATCTTTCTTTTTTTTTAATAAGTTCATTTTTATTTATTAAAAAAATTTTTTTTTAACTTTTTACTTACTTTTGAGAGACAGAGCATGAGCAGGGGAGGGGAAGAGAGAGAGGGAGACACAGAATCTGAAGCAGGCTCCAGCCTCTGAGTTGTCAGCACAGAGCCCAACATGGGGCTTGAACCCACAAACTGTGAGATGACCTGAGCTGGAGTCGGTGCCACCCAGGCACCCCTAATTTTTCTTTATAACACTTACCACCATCAGATACATACATACATATGTGAATATATATGTATATATTTTTTTAATATATTCTTATCTTTTTTTTCCTCTACCCATTGTCCTCTCACATGTATATAATTTTTTCTGTCCCCATCCAATAAAATGTAAGCTTCATGAGGGCAGGGACAGCATCTTTTTTGACCAATTCTGTATTTCTTTCCTTGGAACAGTGCCCAACACATAGTAGACATTGGGTAAATATTTGTTTAATGAATAAAGGATGAACTCATTTTTATTTCAGTCTCCCACAGTCAGCAGTATCCCAGGCAGCCAATTTTTAATGCTGGAAGGGGCCCAGCAGACAACCATGAAATGCCATAAATGAATTCCAGGGCAGTTTTGTGATTCCAGTGTGTGAACACTTAAACGGTCTGACTAGACGGCAGTGGGTCAAGACCCCCGCCTTGGAAGTCATCCCAAGCTGTTCCCTTGTGATGGTTCCAAGAGGAAGAGAGGGTCAGGAGTTGCTCGTATCCCTGAGGGGAAGCCTGTACATTGTATGCATTTTCTACATATTTTAGGAGCTGTCATATTAAATCCAAGAGGCCTTAACTCTGTGGGAGTTTTCTTCCTTCTAAGGCAGTCTTCTGAGTCAGCATTCTGTCTGGGAGTCCCTTTTACCTGGTCATGACTTTCCCTGCTGAATAGCTGAACAAATAGGCAAGCACTGATCCTTCACTATGAAATAGTAAACCTCGGATAAGCCCGGCCTTGTCTCACTTTTTTTTCACCTTTTCTTAATATTTGTTGTTTGTTTAGTTTGAGAAAGGTTGGGAGGGGGGGCAAGGGAGCAGGAAGTCTATAAAGTCTTATAGCCTCTTTTAAACATAGAGCATGAAATGAGATGTTGAGTAATAAATAAGTTTCATGCCATATATATATATGTACATGCACACACACAAATAATTAGTGGACAGTTCTTTTATGTTCTGTCTCCGCATGTGTCTTATTTTGTGTTCCAGTTTTAGGTGCACATAATTTATTTGGAAATGTAGGAAATAGTAGAGGAATGGAGAAGGAAGATAGGGAAAGGATGAGTGGTTTAGCGAGCCAGCTACAACTGTGGGCAATTGGAGTTCGATCCTGAGGGGAGAGTGTATTGAACATATATTTCAGAGTTATTTCACCTGGGAACAAGGAAGCTGGAATATTGATACACCAACTCCCATCCGTCATTGGTTGAGTGCTGCTTCTAAGTGTTCGTTCACCAGAACAGCCTGCAGCCTCCTAGGCTTTGGCTTAGATAACCGGTTGGAGATCAGGTACAGTACATGCAGCAATAAGGCCTGAGGGATATGAGCCAGGCATCAAGGATCGAGCTATGCCATACTTGCTGTTACTGCTGAAACAGCACCCATTACTTTACCTTTGCTCCTTCCTTTCACCTTTTCACATCTTTACCCAAGGCCAGCTCAGTGCTCAAATCGATCTTGCTTTGCCTCTTGTGAATCACCATCTTATTTCTCATAATGGCACCTAGTGATTTCTACTTCATGGAATGGTAGTCATGTACCTACATGTATGTTTTCTACCTCATTTAAGCTCCTTGGGAACCCAGGTGTTACCTTACATATCTTTGTAAGCCCCAGAGTATCTGGCACAGAAATGCTTCGTTAGTATGTAATCAATGAATCTTTACCTCTAACTAGTAGGTGGTTTTGCAAACAGGCTTGAGAGGAAAGCCCTTGGGCTACTGAATTCCCGCTTCCTAATTTTAACAAGGAAAATGTTATAAACTACAGGGAGTTAGTTACTGGATGAATCCTAAAGTCAGGGCAACAAGGATTCATTTTTTTCTTGTTTTAAGGAAACTTTTTAAAAGTGTATACTTTAGTAGCATTAAGTATATTCACATCATTGTGTAACCATCTCCACCATCCATCTCCAGAAGTTTTTTATCTTCCCAAACTGAAATTCCATACCCATTTAACAGCAGCTCCCCACTCCTCCTTCCCTCCAGTCCTTGGAAACTACCATTCTACTTTCTGTCTCAATGAATCCGACTACCCTGGGCACCTCATAAGTGGAATCATACAGTATTTATGTTTTTGTGATTGGCTTATTTCACTTAGCAAGTTCAAGATTCATCCATGTTACAGCACAAGTCAGAATTTCCTTCCTTTTTGAGATTGAATAATGTTCCATTGTATGTATTAACCACATTTTTTATACATTGATGGACACTTGGGTTGCTTCCACCTCTTGGCTAATGTGATAATGCTGCTGTGAACACAGGTGTACAAATATCTCTTAGAGATCCTTTTTTGAATTCTTTGGATATTTTCCCAGAAGTGGAATTGCTGGATCGTGTAGTAATTTTAATCATGTTTGAATTTTTTGAGGAACTACTTGCTGTTTTTATTTTATTTTATTTTTTTAATTTACATCCAAATTAGTTAGCATATAGTGCAACAATGATTTCAGGAGTAGATTCCCTATAATGCCCCCTACCCGTTTAGCCCATTCCCCCTCCCACAACCACTCCAGTAACCCTCAGTTTGTTCTCCATATTTAAGAGTCTCTTATGTTTTGTCCTCCTCCCTGTTTTTATATTATTTTTGCTTCCCTTCCCTTATGCTCATCTGTTCTGTGTCTTAAAGTCCTCATATGAGTGAAGTCATATGATATTTGTCTTTTTCTGACTAATTTTGCTTAGCTATTTTTTTTTTTTTTTATATTAGCTATCCTAATGAGTGTAAGGCAGTATCTTATTTGGTTTCAATATGCATTTTCCCTAATGATTAGTGATGTTGAATATCTTTTCATGTGTTTATTGGCCATTTGTATATGACCATTATATATATTTTTTCTTTTGGAGAAATGTCTATTCAAGTCCTTTGCCCATTTTTAAAAATCAAGTTGTTTTTTGATGATGTTAAGGAAACTTTTTAATTGAAGTCTTATAAGATTAGTCTTTGAGTGTCCTTGTCTTGAGCATATTTCCGTAATGACTTGTCAAGTAACCATGAGCCAGCAGCTTAGGGACTTTTAGCTCTGATCTGATTTCTACCATTCCTTCCAGAGTAATAATAGAATCTTAGAATTAAATGAGCTTCAGAGAGTGTCTTAGTCTGTTATGGCTGCTATAAGAAAACAGCACAGACTGGGTGGCTTATAAAAGACAGGAATTTCTTTCTCACAGTTCTGGAAGCTCAAAGTCCAAGATCAGGGTCCAAGACCAGCAAGGGTTCTGGTGAAGGCCCTCTTCTGGGTTGCAGACTGTGGACTTCTCTGTGTGTCCTCACATAGTGGAAGGCAGCTTGGGACATATGTTGGGTCTCTATTAAGAGTGCTAATTCTGTTCATGAAGGGTCTACCCTCATGATCTAATCACTTCCCAAAGGCCCCACCTCCTGATACCATTACATTGGGCATTAGGATTTCAACATGTGAATTTGGTGGGGGAACACTAACATTCAGACAATAACAGAGAGCAACCAGATGAGGAAACTGGACCCATTTCTTTTTCCACTGTGCCCTGGGCTACATGACCTAGCCCCTGTGGGTAGCATTTGCTTTATCTTTAAACATGCCTTTCTTTGCCTCCTTTCTCATATTCCTACAAGTATTTTGAAGACTGCTGAATTGATTTTTAATTATTGTAAAGTATTTACATTAGGCATGAGGTTGTGTGTATGTTGAACTTAACAGTTTTTGGAATTGTTCACACTGTCATTTTTAAGTAAGAAGTTTCTTTAGAAAACTATAGGCCTTTCTTTTTCTGGGGAGATAAGGAGATGAGACCAAAAGGCAAGAAGTAATGCTGACTTCAACTTAAAGTAATATACTTTTGTTCATCTTTGCAAGTAAATGAGCAGTCAGATTTGCTGACTTGTTGCTGTTAGGCAATGTTAGACAATGCTTTTATAAGTCCTAATTAGAATCAATCTGGTTCAGTGTCCTATCTGAGATGAAGTAATTTGGAGCTGCCACATAAAAGGGGATTGCTTATGCCCCTGGCACTAATTCATGGCTGGGTTGGCAATGGCTTCCTGTTCAAAGATGTCAGTTGACAGCAGGGAAGTTTAGGATGCTTACCATTGCAAAAAAAAAAGATCTCTGGGAAGCTCCTAATTTTTTTTCTGTATTAAAAGGTTTTTTTTTTTTTTTTAATTCTGATAAAAATACATACAACATAGCAATCACTATGGAAATTATATGGAGGCTCTTTGAAAAATTAAAAATAGAATTACCATATGATACAGTAATTCCACTACTTAGTGTTTGCTCAAGGAAAATGAAAAGATATATGCACCCCTATGTTTATTGCAGCAATATTTACAATAGCCAAGCTACAGAAGCAACCCAAGTATACATTGATAGATGAATAGATTAAGAAAGTGTGTGTGTGTGTGTGTGTGTGTGTGTGTGTGTGTGTAATGGAATATTAGTCATAAAAAAGAATGAGATCTTGCCACTTGCAACAATGTGGATAGTCTTAAAGGGTATTATGTTAAGTGAAATAAGTCAGAGGCAAATACCATATGATTTCATTTATATGTGTAATATAAAAACAAAAATAAAAACCAGAAACAGACCCATAAATACAGAAAACAAACTGGTGGTTTCCAGGGAGAGGCACAAACTTCCAGTTTTAAAATAAGTTAAAGGGTGCCTGGGTGGCTCAGGCATCAGGTTAGGCATCCGACTTCAGCTCAGGTCATGATCTCGCAGTTTGTGGGTTCAAGCCCCATGTCAGGCTCTGTGCTGACAGCTTGCTCAGAGCCTGTCTGCTCCAGATTCTCTCTCCCTTTCTCTCTGTCCTTCCCCCCCACACACACACACACTCTGTCTCTGTATCTCTCAAAAATAAATAAACATGAAAAAAATAATTAAAAAAATAAGTTCAGTCATGGAGATGAAAAGTATGGCATGGGGAATATAGTCAATAATATTTTGATGGCATATGCTGACAGATGGTAACTACACTTATCATGGTGAGCACTGAATAATGTGTAGAATTGTCAAGTCACTATGTTGTACACCTGAAACTAATATAACATTGTATGTCAACTATGCTTCATAATAAAAATTTTAAATATATATATATATATATATATACACATATACATACATACACACACACATACATATGCACATAACATAAAACTTTCCATTGTAATCATTTTTAAGTGTGCAATTCTGTGGCATTAACTACATTCACATTGGCGTGTAGCCATCACCACTGTCCATTTCTAGAACTTGTTCATTCCAAACTGAAACTCCATACCCGTTTAACAGTAGCTCCCCATTCCTCCCTTCCCCCCCAATTCCTTGGCAACTACCATTCTACATTCTGTCTCTATGACTTTGACTACTCTAGGTACCTCATAAGTTGAACTATACAATATTTGTCTTTTTGTATCTGGCTTATTTCACTTAGCATAATGCCTTCAAGATTCATCCGTGTTGTAGCATGTATCAGGATTTTCTTTTCAAGGCTGAATAATAGTCCGTTGAATGTATATACCACATTTTATTCATCCATTCATCCATTGATGGACATTTAGATCTTTTCCACATTTTGACTATCATAAACATTCTTCTGTGAACATTGGTGTACAGATAGCTCAAGTTCCTGCTTTCAGTTCTTTGATATATACCTAGGAGTGGAACTGCTAAGTCATATGGCAGTTCTATGATTAACTTTTTGAGGAACCTCCATATGGTGTTCCATAGTGGCTGCACCATTTATTCCCACTAGCAGTGCATAGGTTTTCAATTTCACCACATCCTTGCCCAACATTTGTTTTCTGGGGGGTTTTGGTAATAGCCATCCCAATGACTGTGAAGTGGTATCTCACTGTGGTTTTGCTTTTCATTTCCCTAATGATTAGTGATGCTGAGCATCTTTTCATGTGCTTCTTAGGCATTTATATGTTTTCTTTGAAGAAATGTCTGTTCCAGTCCTTTGCCCATTTTTCAATTAGGTTGTTTGGTTGTGGCTGAATTTTATCCAATGAGTCTTTTAATTGGCAAATACTTTTTTTTAAATCTTTATTTATCTTTGAGAAAGAGAGCTAACGAGCAGGGGAGGAACAGAGAGGGAGACACAGAATCTGAAGCAGGCTCCAGGCTCTGAGCTGTCAGCACAGCTGACCTGACGCAGGGCACGAACCTATGAACAGCAAGTTCATGACCTGAGCCGAAGTTGGATGCTTAACTGGCTGAGCCACCCAGGTGCCCCTTATTGGCAAACACTTTAAAGAAGGTATTTGTTGCATGATGCCTTATGAATATATGCCCATTTGTCTTATTTATTAAAAAAAATCTCACTTGGGCACCTGGGTGGCTCAGTCGGTTGAGCATCCAACTCTTGATCTCAGTTCAGGTCATAATCTCATGGTTTGTGATACTGAGCCCCACATTATCACGGAGCCTGCTTGGGATTCTCTCTCTTCCTCTCTCTCTCTGCATCTCCCCAGCTCCTACCCTCTCTCTCTCAAAATAAATAAATAAACTTAAAAAATAAAGTAAAAAGTAAAAAGAATCTTTGTACACATAGGTAGATAGATGTATATCAATATATAAATAATATATATATATATTTTTTATCCCAACAGTATATCCTTTCAGGCTCTGATGACTTTAACCTGTATATGTGGAGAATTCCTGCAGATCCAGAAGCAGGTGAGTATATCCTTAGTATGAACCTACTTAATGTTGGCTCTACTGACCTTTGGCATGCTGTACCCTGAAAGGACTGATCTGTAGCAATAGAGGATGATATTTCTCTCTTAAAGAATAAGCTTATCAGAAAAGCAACCAAAGGAAACGAGCATAAAAATTAGAAGCCAGATTTCACTCTAACCTTCATATAGATCCTTACTGACATAGTGATGCTCAGATTTTTTTCCTCCTAAGAACTTTTCTTTAGACTTCATAGATTTCCATTATGTCCATTTTCACACCTGTAATATTTTTATCTTGCTTTTACATGCTTTTTCTTTATTATCCATCTGCACATTCCTGTTTGTTATGTACAAAGAGTTGTTAGGGCCTCTTCCTTTCCTTTGGCCTCCCTGGTGATGTCAAGTAAAGGGAAACTTTCTTTGTTGATGGATAGGCTCACTCCCTGGATTTGGCTGACCCCAGATATCGAAGAAATTAGGAAGAAATATTTCTGCATTTTCTCTAGATGTATTCTGAAAAACACCTGCAGCTTTCCATAAATTTGGATCTAAGCCATCTATGCTTTCAAACAGCATGGATTGCTCTTCATTCTTGATAATAGTGTCCTCGGCTCAGTTGAGTCTTACACTGGTTGCTTCCTACTGGTAGGAAAATGTCTATTTTTTATTCTCAAGGACAGCTCAATATAGCCATCTGCTCCAGTGATACATGGCATCAAACTGGAAAATGGCCATTAGGAAAGTAATAGGAGACTAAGCCAAGTGTAGTACATAAAATTTGTCTAGTGCTCAGAGTTTAGGGAAGTTGTTGGCTTGCCCATTACTAAATTAACAATATTGTCACCAAATATCTGCCTTTCAAAACTTGTTGAAGCCTACTTTTGATGTAACTATCCTATTACTGTGGTCTGGTTACTAAACAAGTTGCAAAAGGCCTTTTTTCCCTTCTGGAATTTGGAAAGCATGAGGGAAGCAGCTTACCTGTGAAGCACGACCAGATGGGACAGCAGCAGTCTATCTGAACCAAAGCGGTATTCTAGCTCTAGAGGTAGTTCTGTAGTAGGTCTCCTACCCCCCTAATCTTCTAGATTGATTAGCTGGGAAGTAATCTTTGGGCTTAATTTTATCTTTTACCTGATCTAAAAAAGCTCTTAATTATTAAGTCAATGTGACTTTTAAAATAGAAAGTGGACAACCCCCTTCCTGTGGTACTGTTCTCTGGAATCTTTTTCATGTTTGTATAAAGAGAGAACAGAGAAGATTTAGCAATGGTAGTCTAGGTTTTTTTCCTCTCCTAGCTAATTTTTGTACTGATTTAGGGTATGGGCCACAATTAGGCTGACTTTTGTTTTTTTAGAGGGAGAGAGAGAGAGAGAGAGTGTGTGAGCACACACGAGTAGGGGAGAGGCAGAAGGAGCAAGAGAGAATCCTAAGCAGGCTTTCACTTGGCGTGGAGTCTGACATAGGGCTCAATCCCACGGCTCTGGGATCATGACTTGATCCAAAATCAAGAGTCGGACACTCAACTGACCAAGCCACCCAGGCACCCCAGGCTGACTTTTTAAGTATAGATACCTATGCAGTCTTGGAGTTGGCAGGGACCTGATAGCTGATTTAGGATTCCAATATTAAAACCAGGATATGGATACCTAGACTTTCCAAGTATTTTTATAGGCACAGCTGCTTTAAAGGAATTCAGTTCTAAATTCTCAAATTCCATGTGTATTCTTTCATAAAATCAGTATTCCTAAGAAAGTACCCATTCTCCTTCTCCACTTCCCCCTTTCCCTTCTACTTTAGAAAACAAAACAAAACACCCAGAAAACCTTTCAGAAATTTACTCCATAAATTTCTGACCATTTGAACCCTAGAACATTGTGCATTGCTGTGAGGTATATAAACCTCCAAGTTGCAAAAATATATTAGGCTGAAATTGGGGGGGGGGTGTAGGTAATGTGGCAATATTATTTCAAGGAGGAAAAAAGAATAATGTAAATTTTCTATTAAAAAAGGACTAATGGGGCACCTGGGTGGCTCAGTCGGGTAAGCGTCCAACTTCGGCTCAGGTCATGATCTCTCATTTCGTGAGTTGGAGCCCTGCATCAGGCTCTCTGCTGTCAGAGCCCACTTCGGATCATCTGTACCCCCAACCTCCCTGCCCCTCCCCTGCTCGCACATGCACGCACACTCTCTTTCTCTCTCTTAAAAATGAACAAACATTTGTTTTTAAAAAAGGATTCGTAGGACTAGATCCAGCAGAGGAAGCAGTAGGTAGCTCCTGCCATAAAGGTGTCAGAGAGCTGCGGCAACAAAGCGTGCTAGAAGAACTCAAATTCTGGAGAAGGAAGAGCCCTTCCTAGCCGAGCAGAAAGTGCTGACCTTTGTCTTTCCTAGGCGCATCTGGGTGGAGGCTGCAGATTGGGCTGCCTCAGGCAGGCTGCTGGGGGTCAGAAGAAATCAGAATTTGCAATGACCACATGGGTTGATATGACAGAGTACAATCTAGGAGTGCCTCAAACCCATGGCCATTCTTCCCCGTAGGACTTTTGCTGAGTGCTGGGGTTGTCCTGGGAGCTAGGGGGCTGGGCTGGAGAGGCAAAATTCAGTTCCCACCTTAACACAGCGTTTTGGAGGCAAAGGCTCCCTAGTGGGAGGGGCCTGCTCCACTGGGCATTTGCCAGATTGTGAACCTGCACAGGAAAGGAGGATAAAGAGCTAAGCTTAAAATTTCCAAAGGACAGAACATTCAGAACAGCGGACAACAGAGACTTGTCAGACTCCCCATTAAAAGCCCAGGAGGCTTACACTTGAGAATGAGGCTGGACCAGAAAGGCTGAATGAGATCGTGCAATCTTCTGGTGCTTAGGACACAGACTCCAGTTAGAGGAAGGCACCTGCCACATATACCCTCCAGGTCTTGCCTTTGAGACCTCTGAAACCAGAAGTAGACTTATTCCTACTAAAAAAGCAACCAAGCCCTGACCTAGTTCCTCTTGATTAGATTGAGGATGATCAGCTCCTTACCTTATTTTCTATAGAGTGGAATGGGTATGGAGGAAGTCAGCTTTAGTCTGTTAGTCTTCTTGGACTGCTATAACAAAATCCCACAAAATGGGTGACTTTAAGAGCAGAAATGTATTTTCTCTCACAGTTCTGGAGGTTAGAAGTCCAAGGTCAAGATGCTGGCAAGTTTGATTTCTCCTGAGGCTTCTCTTCTTGGCTTGCAAATGACCACCTTCTCACTGTGTTCTCACATGGCCTTTTCTCTGTGCACACACATTACTGGTGTCCCTCCTTTTTATGAGGACACCAGTCCTATTGGAGTAGAGTCCTACCCTTATGACTCCATGTAACTTTAATTACTTCCTTAAAAGCCTTATATCCAAATACAGTCACATTGGGAATTAGGGCTTCAACATTTGTATCTGGGGGAGGCATTTCAGTCCATAGCAGTCTCTATGGTTGTCTCTCCCTCCCCCCACCATACACACACACACACACACACACACACACACACACACTCAGTGTCCAGCATACAATAAAAAATTATGAGGCATAAAAATGTGGCCACTAATAAAGAGGGAAAAAATAATCAGTAGGAGCCAACCCACAAAATTATCCATATATTGAAACTAACAGATAAAGACCTTAAATATTATAAATGTGATAAAGAAAATAGAAGAAACATGGAGAATCTCAATGGAGAATTGGAATCTATTTAGAAAACAATTATGTAGACATTCTAAAACTGAAAACTGTATCTAAAACTAAGAATGCATTGGGTGGATTTAACCTACAGTGGACAGGCTTGTGAATAGAAGGCAGGTCAATAAAAAATATCAAAGGTCAATGAGAACAGAGAATGGAAAGAGCAGAACAGTGTAAGAGACAAGTGGAACACAGATGATCTAGCATATATGAAATTGAAGTCCCAGAAGTATAAGAGAGAAAATGAAGCAGAAATAATATATGAAGAGGTAATAGCTAAAATAATTTCCCCAAACAAATGAAATATACTAATTTTCAGATTCAAGAAACTCAGTAATCACAAACAGGATAAATACAGCACACTTAGGCACATCATAAGTCAAACTCTGGAAAACAAAAGATAATGAGAAACCAAAAGCAGCCTAAGAAAATGTACAAATCACTTATAAATGAGCAACAATAAGAGTGATGGCCAAATTATGGAAGTCATAATATAATAGAATGACATCTCTAAAGTGCTTAGAGAATTAAAATCTGCCAACCCAGAATTCTATATCCAGGGAAAATATCTACCAAAAATGTAGGTTTAATAAAGACATGTTTGCAAAGAAATTATAGAATTTTAATGTAATCACTTACAGGCTTCAATGAATTAATGCATCTATATACTGAGCGTTGACAGGTGCCAACATCATAAAAAGAAAAGCAATTAGACATTGTGTGCCTCCTGATAAAAGAGTACAATACTACTAATAGGCTTGCCAAATAAAACAACTCTGAATAAAACTTCAGGATCCAGCTTTCAGTTTGCAGGAAGCACAGAGGACAGAGGAGCAGATTGTGCTATGGTGTGAGGATACCATCCACAAAACCCAGACTGTCAGAAATGATAGGTCAAATGGCCTGTTTTCTCCAATAAATACATTCTAATGAGAAACAGAGCGGATGGACAGGAGGAAACCTATTGTTTAAGAAATGTAAAAGACATATTAAATAAAACAAAAACCAGGCAAAACTGAAGTTTTAGAAATGCACACTTGGATGAATAAAATTATTAACAATGCAGAGAGGTGATTAATATAGCAATCAGGATAATAGTTGATTAAGGGGGTGGGAAAGGGTTGTAATTGGAATGAGGCACATGGGGCATGAAAATGGCCAGAAAATATTCCAAGTTTTGACCTGGATGTTGGTTATAAAGGGTGTTCAACTTTATGAATCTCCACTTTTTGAGCTATTTTCTAGATATTTTTTTAATTCCTCAAGAAAAAAAGAAAAATTAATAAATACTTATGAATCAAAGAATAAATCACAATA
The DNA here is from genome assembly GCF_023721935.1 of Panthera uncia. NCBI lineage: Eukaryota > Metazoa > Chordata > Mammalia > Carnivora > Felidae > Panthera > Panthera uncia. The sequence goes on from NW_026057582.1 coordinate 31,684,380, forward strand.
GAAATATAATTTTCTCAACTAAATAAAGATGAAAACATGAGATCCCAGCATTCATCCCATGAACACTGCATGGATATTTGGCCAGATCAGTGGTCTATAAAATTTTCTGTTCACATACCCAACCCCACAATCATTTTTTCTTGAGTTATAACTTACATATATTTAAGTACACTTTTATTGAGGAATAACTTAAAACCTCTGCCAGGATATCCATCATGATAAAGTGCTTGTTCCCCCAGGGTAATGCCAGTGACTAGAAAGTTCTTCCATAAGTCTTACTCTGTTTCCTGGTACTTTCTTGAGTGCTGGCTTAATGAGAATGGCCCTTCTTCCTCTTCATAGCTTTTTACTCATTTGAAGGTAGCACTCGTGTGCTCTTCTAGATCTTCTCCAGAGATAGCACCCCCCATGTTTAGTTTAGCAGTTCTTCAAAGAGATGATGTTTGTTTTCTTTGCTATACTGATTTCTCTCCTCTGGATTTGTTCTACCTCTGTTTAAGGGTTCACTGAATAAGCTCAACAGATGAAGTCTGACCAGGGAAAATCTTGGCTCCTTGATATTTAGTGTGCTACCGGGTGTTTCAGGAAATACACTCGGCATCACTCAAGCTGTTTTTGGAGGCCCCAGAACCCGTGATCTGCTCATACTTAGAGTTGGCTAGGAACTCTGTGGTTTCCACATGGGCTGTGGTTGGCTCTGGATTCCCATCCTTTACTTGATGCTTGGGTTTCTTTGTACACAAGTGAAGAATAGGACGTTATGATTACCTTTCTTGTTGGATTCGCTAACTGGTAACGGAGGGGTTTGTTTTCTCTGTATTGCCCTTCAACATTAGTCTATCACAATAAGTCTGCCCCTTTGATCATTGTCTTGCTTTGTGTGTAAGCACCTTTTTGCATTATTTTTTGTGAACCTTGGCTCATTTAGTGAATGCAGCCTTCCTGCCACTCTTCTGACAACCCACCCACATTCTTTTCTTTTCCCTTGTTCATATATCTTTCCTTTTCCTTTCTATTCTTTTTATTCTTTCTTCATAATTTTCACTATTTTTATAAGTAAGTACTTCTTTTTAATCAAAATAATACAGGTATATATTTTTAAGTCAAATAATATTACAAAACTTTTTTCTTTTTTTTTTAAACACAACAGTTCCTTTCTTTTCCTGTAACTCCTGATATCTTTGAATTTTCAATATTGGACATTCTCTATTGACTTTCTGCTCTTGAAATCAGCTACTTTCCCCGAATGGGAATCTTTGAGCTAGTGGTATTTGCTTGGTAGTTAAGCCATGATTCTAAGAGCCAAATAGGAGAATAGAGCTATGGCTCTCACAGATCTATACACAGATTTGTATTTAATCCCACCCCGAGGTCTCTGCCTGTGTGGGGAATGGGCAGTTTCCTGGCCATGTGTGCTCAGAGGGGAGCATAATGGTATAACTGCCTCTTTATACAGGCTCTCAACTCCTCCTGTTTTGAGCCCTACTCTTAAACCTGGCTTCAGGGATATTTAGAACCCCTCATTTTTATATGTAACCTCTCTATTTAAATGTTAGCAATGAGTTTGTAACTTTAAAAACATTCAGCAGTGTTCGGCAAGCCAAGCATAGTATATGAGGTAGATGCAGCCTTTGGGTTCTAGCTTTGAATGCTCAGATGACAAAAAGTCTGAGGGGAAATTCCTACTTTAATCTATGGCCTCTTTGATTTAAACAAAATATGGATGAGGCCGAGCTCACTCACTCTATGCATGCCTGCCTGCCACTTGAACAGAAGATACTAAGGCAGGCTAATATGGGGAAACTGCCTTGCTTATATGCCTTAATAAGACAAGCCATCAGCACTTAACGCATGCCTACTGTATGCTTTGCAGGGCATACCAAATGCTGAGAGAACTAGTGGAGAGAAGTCCTGAGTGTGAGCCAAAAGCAAGGGCATCCTTTTCTTCTCCACTCTCCTGTTCACAAAGACTGAAAATCACTGGGGGAACTCCAGTTCCAAACTCCAAAGAGCTGAAATGTATTTATTATATAAATGGTACTGATTTAACAAACTGGCTAAGTAATCTGCTTAGGGCTTCCCAGTAGGCTGAGGAAATCATTTTGAGATATAAGACCTAATACCACCATAAAACTAGCTACCTGGCAAGAGTAGGCTGTTTTTTACTTGATATCAAATAACTCATTTTCACTGAGAACAAACTGAGGGTTGATGGGGGGTGGGAGGGAGGGTAGGGTGGGTGATGGGCATTGAGGAGGGCACCTTTTGGGATGAGCACTGGGTATTGTATGGAAACCAATTTGACAATTTCATATTAAAAAAATAACTCATTTTCTAGAAATCTCTCTAAAAATTAGAGGAATGAGTAGAACTGGGAATTTTGCTGTGGCAAAGAACAGCCCCATCAGAATGTTTTGCTCTTCTGAAGTACATAGGAAGAGCATCTTTTTTACGTGGTCATTCTGAAGCTAAAATAAACAGACCAACAGTTATGTATAGAGCCAGTGTGGTGTATTGGAAAAAGCATTAGGCTTAAAATCATACCTGGATTCAAGTCCAGTGCTGCCACTAACTGGCTGATTGAGTTACCTTACAGCAATTGTCTGAGCGTTAGTTTCTTCTGTAAAAATGCTTCTCCTCCCATGAAATGATTTAACAGTTTTGGGAGCTTTCTGAAAACTATGTGTTTCAAATGTAAGACATTGTTACTGCTATGTATATTAAGATACTAGCTCCCTAGTAACTTAGGTATGGAAGTAATGAAGTTTGGCAACATGTGGTGGAGGTGGGTGTCTCTGGAAAATCTTCATATTACTTTCTCCTTCCCTTTCCCCTAATTCTTGTTGTAAAGATCTTTAGGGTTTTCACAGATAGAGTTGCTTCCCTTGAGATATGCCTCTATGCTAAGACCTTACTATTTATGGAAAGAAGCATAATGTAATAGAGTTGGTAGGCCTGTGTTTGAACACCTGATCCATTTGTCTTCTGGATTAGCCTTCGGAAAAATTGTTTAACCGTGCCAAACTTACTTCTTCATCTGTAAAGGAAGAATATTAGCAATATAAACAGTACAACCGTAGTAATAATATCTACCTTCTTAGGGATATTGTTGAGGGTTATTCAATAGCTACTCTATAATGATATTTCTCGTGAAGAAAGCTTTCTCCCTTTTAACTTTTCTCTGAGAAACTCCTTAGAATCTAAGACATTGCCTTCCTCTGGTGCCCTTGTGAATGGCCATTTGAGTTGTTCTTGCATGAGGGTTGCTCTTGATTCATCAGTAGTTAAAGAGGGGGAAAGTTCTATGACAGATTTTTCCCTGAATAGAGGGGAAAAACATGCAGTTTCACTGCCCAGTTGCTGCAGCCACCCCCACGGCCAGCAGGCCAAGGATGTAGGCTGGAAACAGCTGTACGTGCATTTTCACAGGCCCTGCATATGTGTGCGTGCTCTGTCTCTCCTCCTTTTTCTAGACATGCGTTCACTCTCAGTGGGTTAGGCCTGGGCATCTGCTTCTTCCTCCCTTGTAGCTGGAAGACAACTGTTTTAATTGGTCACGAGTAGTTGGTTGCAAACACATGGGAAGTACAGACGATGAAAGAGGAACTAGTATAAACTGACTTTTTGAGCAGTTAAGCGCTGCAGTCTGTGGGGTTCTTGGAGCTTTTCTGACAGCACTGGCTGTCCTCGTCTGGCTGTTTTTAAACTCCTAGGTGGTTAGGTGCCTCCCCACGAGGCAGCCACTGCTCTCTGTATTGTCAGGACCCTGATTGTACTTCTTATGGTTTGTTTGAAACTTAGGGACTCAGGGAGTGTTCACTCAGGCCTTTTGGAATTACTGAGGTTATTTGAACAACCCTTTTAGCTATAGCACGGAAAGAAGTAGTCCCTTGCCCCTCAGAGCAGTAACATCTTAATTCTACTAGTGGTGTCAGGAATGAAATAGATTAATTGCCTCAACAGATACTCCCCAAAATTATTATTTTGGTAATAATAGCTTTAGCTTCCCCCTCCAATGCTTGTTCCAGAGAAGATGATGAGGGGATTTACTTCAATTTGTTCACTTCCTAATTATCCGAACATAAGACATTATGCAAAGCACTACAGGTGATTGAAAGAATAAATACTTTCTTGGCTGCAAAGAACTTCCAGTCTGAGAAAGATGAGAAAAGGGTGTGTGTGTGAACACACTTAATTTAAAAGTGGGTTCCAAAGCCCATAGAAAAGATCATTAAGGGAGTCTTGAAGAGATGTGGAGGATCAGTAAAGTTTTCATGGAATTAGCATTTCAGAGGATTGTGAAGCATAAGGAGGAGTTAGCCCCTTTATTTCCCCATTCTTACTATCGTACAACTGCTGTAAAAGAAACCTCCAACACCGACAAAGGGAAGATGGAGAAACACTTGACAATCCACACATTGGGTGATGGAGCCCACTAACAAAGATTAGGTCTTGTCCAGTATACTTATATTCCACAGGCACATCTTTTCATTCATTTGACAAATGTTTATTGACAACCTACTCTACACGGGCAGTGTTCTAAAGTGTTGGGATATACAGCAAAGGAACAAAAGATCCCTGCCATCATGGAGCTTATACTCTACCAAGAGAAGCAAACCATAAACAGTAGACACAGTAGGGGCACCTGGCTCAGTCGGAGGAACGTGCAACTCTTGATCTGGCGATCGTGGGTTTAAGCCCCACACTGAGTGTAGAGATTACTTAAATAAATAAATAAACTTAAAAAAAAACAGTAGACACAGTAAATTATGTCTAAAAAGTTAGAAGTGCTATGGAAAATAAATAGAGTGGAACAAGGAGGATAGGAAGTGGTATGGAGGGGGCAGGGAAATGTAATTTTTTTTAGATAGGATGTTCAGTATAGACCTCTTTGAGGAGATCCCGTTTGAGCAAAACTTCCAAGTGGTAAGGCAGTTAGCCATGCAGAAATCTGGGGGAAGAGTATTTTAGGTAGAACTAGTGCAAAGTTCTGAAGCGAAACTGTGCCTCGTGTGTTTGAGAAACAACAAGGAAATCAATGTGTTGAAGCAGAGTGAGGGAGGGGGGAATAGTAGGGGTTGAAGTCACAGAGGTAAGTGGGGCGCAGGGAGTGTCCCTATAGGCTGTTACTGTGGGTGAAACGGGGGAGCCATTAGAGAATTCTGAGCGGAGGAGTGACACAATCCAGCTTATTTTAACGGCATCGCTCTAGCTGCTGAGTTGAGGATAGATGGTGGGAGTGGGGCTGCCAAAGATAGGAGTGAGGACTAGTAGGAGTCTCACATAACACAGGTGACTGGTGATGGTGGCTCGAGCCAAGGTAATAGAGGTTTTGAAGGGAAATGCATCAGGATTTCCTGATAGATTTGCCAGGGGAAGAGGGGAAGCAGGTAGCATTTGAGATGTCTCTTAAACATCCAGGTAGAGATAGATATTGAACAGTTTGGATATAGAGGTATGAAATTCTAGAGTTTGAGAGAACGTTCTGGACTAGAGATAAAAATTTGAGTTATGGTCATATGTAGGTTGTATTTAAAGCCATAAGACTGGAAGAAATCACCAAACAGGTGGGCATACCTAGTCAAAAGAAGGAGAGCAAAGGCCGAGCCCTAAGGCATTCAAGTGTTAAGAAGTCAGGGAGAGGATGGGGCGCCTGGGTGGCTCAGTCAGCTAAGCATCCGACTTCAGCTCAGGTCTTGATATCATGGTTCGTGGGTTCAAGCCCTGCGCTGACAGCTCAGAGCCTGGAGCCTGCTTCAGATTCTGTGTCTCCCCCCGCCCCTTCCCCGTTCACGCTCTGTCTCCCTGTCTCTCTTTTTCAAAAATAAATAATGAACATTAAAAAAATAAACAGTGAAAAAAATAAACATTAAAAAAAAAAAAAAAAAGTCAGCGAGAGAAGCCAAAAAGGAAACCAACAAGGAGTGACCAATGAAGTAGCAGGAAAACCAAGAGACGGTGATCCTAGGAAGGCAGTGAAGAAAGGAGAGGTAACTACGCTGGATCTTGCTGATAGGTCGAATACGTAGGATGAGGACTGAATGAAACCTTTGGATTCTCTGGTGACTATCACCAAGCCCAAGTCTTCTTGCTTAGGAAAGGACTAGGTAATTCCAGAGATTTGATTTCCATTATATCATTTGAATAATCACTTACCTGATTTTTCAACTTCTCTCCTCCCCCGCCCCCCCAAAATAGTACCACTCCTTTAAGTATTTGCCCATCGTCTTGCCCTATCAGTACATTCTGCGGGATTTTGTTTAATATTCCAACCTAGAGCCTACCAGATAAAGTTATCACATGAAATGCTACAAGCTTTTCATTTACTGTAATCTGTCATTTTTACCTGAATATTGAAGGGTTTTTTTATACCACTCTTAACAGTATTCTCAGGGCACCTGTGTGGCTCAGTTGGTGGAGGGTCCCACTCTTGATTTCGGCTCAGGTCATGATCTCACAGTTTGTGAGTTCAAGCCTCACTGTCAGTGCAGAGCCTGCTTGGGATTTTCTCCCCCTCTCTTTGCCCCTCCCCACTTGTGCTGTCTCTGCCTCTCAAAATAAATAAAGACTTTAAGAAAAAACTAAAAACAAACAAAAAACCCACAATATTTTCCTGGGGAACCTGGCTGGTTCAGTCAGAAGAGCATGCAACTCTTGATCTCTGGATCATGAGTTGAAGCCCCATGATGGGTATAGAGATTACTGAAAAAAAAAAAAATAATTAAAACCTAAAAAAAATTTTTAAGCATTTATTTTTGAGAGGATAGAGACAGCGTGAACAGGGGAGGGGCGGAGAGATGGGGAGACACCAGATTCAAAGCAGGATCCAGGTTCTGAGCTGTCAGCACAGAGCCCCATGCAGGGTTCAAACTCACGAACCGTGAGATCATGACCTGAGCTGAAGTCAGATGCTTAACCGATTCTCTCTCTCTGCCCCTCCTCTGCCTGTGTTTTTTTGCTCTCTCTCAAAATAAATAAATAAACCTAAAAAAAATTTTTAAGCAAACAATATTCTCCACTAGTTTCAATTTAACCATTTGTTAAGTCCTTTTTTTTAACGTTTTATTTATTTTTGAGAGACAGAGTGCAAGTGGGGGAGGGGCAGAGAAAGAAGGAAACACAGAATCTGAAGCAGGCTCCAGGCTCTGAGCTGTCAGCACAGAGCCTGACACAGGGCTCAAACCCAGGAACCGTGAGATTATGACCTGAGCTGAAGTCGGAAGCTTAACCAACTGAGCCACCCAGGAGCCCCTGTTGAGTCCTTATCTGTCCAATCCTCTTATTACTATGTTGGATATGTCAGCATAAATCTTGGAAAATCAAAGATATTTACTGTGTTCATGGGGGTCAATACTCTATTGCTTGGAAATGCAAATTTATCTCCTGCCATCTTAATTTCTTATCTTCCATCAGCCCCTTACAGTCATCTGGTCTTTGTTCCTGGTTCCTCACTACCACTTTCACACTTCACCTTCCCTAATCTCAGTGTTACCCATTGTTTCTCCTTCCCATCCTCGCAAAAGTGTTTGTCCTACCCATTAATTAACAGAAGGGGGAAAAAATCCAAAAACTCTGACAAGAAAATTAATACTGGTATTTTATCCAGGTTGATTTGGGATTTATTTCATTACAAAATACTTAAGTGTCCTGTTCTATAGCCCCAAGTGCCACTGAAGACCTCTTCCCAATGTGATTGATAAATTGTGTTAGACTAAAGCATCAAGAAATCTTGACCAGGTTGCTTTTACCTTTTGAGTTGAAAGCATAGTCATTCTTAGAGGATTTTGTTGAAACAAATAAAATTGACAAACAGAAGTAACTGAAGTTGGCAAGAAATGGGAATGTTGTCCTGACCCTTGAAAGTCCTAAGGGGACAAATCTCTGGCTGAATGTTGTAGGAAGAGGAGCATAGCTAAGGAAGGGGGAATGAGGGCCTATACACTTAGCGCCTTGTCTTCTCTGGAGGGACGCTTGGCCTTGGCATTTTAGAAAGGTCTTTATCAGGGTTCTAAGTAAGGTATTTTCTCTGAGTCCCTTGTGTTTCTTGGAATCTTGCTAAGATAGTCAGTTACTGATACTGGAATCTTATGAGAGGCCCACTCCTTTTCTTTTCTAAACTCTTGCAGTAAAATAGGTAAAGCCTGTTTATAGCCTTCTTCACCTCCCTGGCATCCCTTCTGAACCAAAGGAAAGATGGAGATATAGCAACTTTGGCCTTGACTTAAAAAAAAAAAACAAAAAACCTACAAAATGATGCCAACATGTTTGGTTGGGCCAGACAGAGCAGATGGCCCAGCACAATGATCATTGGTTTGTACAGAAGTGTATAAACAAATGACAGCTCAAAAATGAGTAAGGTGGCTCTTCCCGGGTATGTGCTTTTTCATTGGTATCCATTATTAGTGATTAGGTCTTGACTCAGCTCATGGGGTGAGGTTGACCCTCACCAGTCCCGTCACCACAGTCTTAGAAATGATCCTGAAGGGAGAGTGTGTAGATTATGTAGTTCTTAGAAAAAAATATTCCCTGCCTGACTCCTGCCAACTTGATCCTGCTATCGATGGGCATGGTCTGGCTAGGTAATGGAGAGGGGAGACCCCAAGTTTTTACTGATAGTAGCATCTTGACCTTAGCCATTTCAGAATGAAGAAATCTTATTTATACAAATCTCCAGGAATGATAAAAATTTATTCTCTAAAAATCATTGTATCTAACTATATACTATCAGCTATATTCAATCATTCAAACCTGGAAACCAGGAGGACTATCGAGAACCTCCCTGAAACCCATTCATTTTTCTGATTTTGAGTACACAGCCTTGGATACCTTAAACACATGGCAGCCGTAATTCTTCCTGTACCTGTTTTTACCATCAGTCTCTTGGTTCTATGGATTTCCTCTTTTTCAGATTTCCTAGGTATCAGTTTGGGTGGGAAGAAGGAGAGAAGATCTGTATTAAAATTGCTGGCGTGCCTGGGTGGCTCAGTCGGTTAAGCATCTGACTCTTGGTTTCAGCTCAGGTCAGGATCTTACAGTTTTGTGAGTTTGAGCCCCCATGTCAGGAGTGTGGAGCCTGCTTGGGATTCTGTCTGCCTCTCTCTCTGCCCTTCCCCTACTTGCGATATATGTGTTTCTCTCAAAATAAATAAATAAACTTAAAAAAATTGCTGCCAAGAAGAGAAATCAGATGAGGTCACATAACATGGAAGAGCAATAGAAAGTTTTCCCATGGTCTCAATTTACAGATGTGGGTACCCTTTCACTTATTCTGCAAGTCCAAAAGTTACTGTAATTGTATTCCAAATAACCTTTAACAAATTAAGATCAGTTTGGTTGATAAAATTTAGTTCTGTGGTAGTTGATTCTTTAAGACATGAGATCCTCTATCTGTCCTCCTTTGGTGGTATTTATTCTAGAATTGCCGTCTCCTGAAACACTGTCCATTCAACAAGTGCTTACTAAGCAGGTATTTTTTGGTTCAGGCATTGCGCCCCCAGTTCTAGGTACACAAGAGAGCCAGTTCTACTTTCGTGAACTATTCAGTGTTGGCAATGTCTTGTGGTGATACTATGGAGCTTGTACTCAGGATGCCATTGGATAGAGTCTACCCCTTCCCCTTTCTTAAGTTGATGACATAAAAAAAAAAAAAAACCAACCCATATGATAACTGCCAGAAAGATTTAGAAAGATTTTATGAGCTTCAGACTCCATCCCTATTCAAATCCTTTCATCTCTTAAAGGCCACTGTTACAGTGGAAAGGATATTGGGTGTTACAGCCAAACAGGCTCTGGTTCATATCCTGACTCTGCCATTTACTAGCTGTATGGTTAGGAAGAAATCACTCACATTCTCTGAGTCATTTAAATTACTTTTCTTGGAGGCAGTAGGATTAAATAAGAGATCAGTACTAGGTTTAGCCCAAAGATTCTTTGCTAAGTGACTACCCCAGCACAGGTATGAGTAGAATTCAGAAGAAAACCATGAATGGGAATGCTACTTTTTGAATCAACCTTATATTAAGAAAAAAAAAAAAAAATCCAAGGGAAATCTTTGGGGGGTGGTAAGATCCCTATGTTGAGACGACTGGTTTAGATTCCCATGGATCTCTTGTCCTTAATTTTCTCAAGTTTATTTTTATTTTGATTAGGCTCAAGTTACCTTCCCCTCCTCCCACTCCAGTCTAGGAACCCAGTACACTCAGGCTGCCTAGGGATTCCCATCATGGCAGCCTACTTTAGTGCTTAACCTTTCCTGATCCATGAAAACACATTTATTCTATGGTCTAGTCACTCTCCAAGGTTTATTAGCAAACTTGATGATGTTGGGTTGAGATATGGATAACTTTAAGTATATTATACATCCTGGATAATTCAAACATTAATAATGTCAACTATGGTGGGAAAATTAGGCAAAGGACGTTTTTGTCACTTACCAAGTAGAATAAGCACCTAGTGCTAGTTAAGTGGGCACTACCAAGGAACAGATCAATGCAGTCTGAAAACTCTCACTGTCATAAAAAAGATATATATGTACATGGCAATAAAGAGGGATATCTTCCATGAGTCACAAGAGGAATTGTGTCAGGAGGCCAAAAGCAGAAGAAGACACCTTCTCCAGAACCAGATTATGTCTGGAGAAGGGATATTTTTCCTAGTCATTGTCCCTCTAGGACACTGAGATGAGAAATGTCTGGAATGAATGTTTAAACAAGGTGGAGTTGGGAGTGGGGTGGAGGTATGTGAAGCCAAGACTGCCTACTGATTGATACTTTGTGCCCTAGTGGTGCCAAGCTCCTGGTAGGGGCTAAGATGGTATTCATTGCTTAGATAAACAGATACTTATTTGTTTGTGTCTGAACGCATCACATTTTGCCAGTTGGCTGGGGACACAGGTTGGCTTATGTGTACTAAGCTGTTGATGGTTGCTCAGAAGCGACCTTGTTCAGAACATGGATGTGTATGTTGTGTGTGATGCCCTTACCAGTGAAGTTGAACCTTTGAGATTATTTCAAGTGTATAAATGATGACATCTTCATCTGTGTTATATGTTCCAGGCCTCTGGTGCTTTTCTCAGTCACTGAAGAAGAAAGCCTACAGGACGGTCCTTAAAATACAGCTTTCTGTTAGTGGCCTCTTGATTTTAATACATATGTGACGGTTTTAAGGCCCTTACTCTAATTCACATTCTTAGTACTTGGGCCCTTCCTATTAGGGAAGTGGCCCAGATCTCCTTTCTTTATCCCTAACTCTCCCCATTATCAGGGTAATAAAAGGATTTTTTCCATTATTTTCCCCGTGGTTTTCATATGTTTGTTTTGTTTGCTACCTTCATCATAGAAATTGAGGGCAAGTAGATGAGAGATTTTTCTGTGCATTTAAGTAATTATATGCTTCTGGTTCTGCATGTCCCTGGCTCAGCTGCCTAACTGTTCCCAAGTAGTTCAGTCTCATTTTGCTCATGACTGGCCTTTTCTAAGGTAACACTTGGGTTCTATCTTGGGGATCAAAAACTTGAGAAATGTTTTAAGTGCCTGTGGCTTCATTGACAATGGAATTGCAGGGGGTGGGCGTGGGCAATGCTTACAGGCTAAATAAAGGCTCTTGGTAAGAGCACATATGCTGAGAGAATGTTTCATCTTCCCTCTTTCCATAGCAACTTTATCTGTAAGATTAAGCATTCTGCTGGTGGCATAGTTAATAAAAAATCTTGGCTCCAGTTCAGAACTGTTTGTCTGCCATTACTGGAACCTCTTTACTTTGCTCCATTTCATCATTTGATTTTTGTTTCCTTCTGTCTTCCCAGGTGGCATTGGTAGGGTGGTCAACGGAGCCTTTATGGTGCTGAAAGGGCATCGGTCTATTGTTAACCAGGTCCGATTTAACCCTCACACCTACATGATCTGCTCTTCTGGCGTAGAAAAGATTATCAAGGTGAGGCATCTTTCCCTTCTAACTGTTTTAAACAAATTATTACAATTCATAATGGGAAGAAACTAGAACAATATATATAGGACCTCATATCTAAACATACTAAAGGTCTATCAAAATTCTCAATTATTTTGGGGCACTTGGCTGGCTCAGTCAGTAGAGCATACGACTTTTGATCTTGTGTTTGTGAGTTCAAGCCCCACGTTGGGCACAGATTACTTTTAAAAACCTCTCGATTATTTTCACATGCTACAGAATACTGAAAAATTGATATTAAAAAGAGTGGTTTAAAACCCTCCTTTCAGGACCTCTTTTAAAAATAGTCACCAGGCTTTGAAACTAGATGCCATTTGTATGCCACTATGTTGCCAATAGCTTTTGATCTGGAGTCTGATGAGTTCTGTTTTCCAAGCCTCATCTGGAAGCCACTGTCCCCTCAGTTACTCGGGTGCACTTTGCATTAATTGCTATGCTAATATGGCACAGACATAACTAAGTGACTGCCAGAACCATAGCTAAATTGTCTCAGAACATATCAAAAACCACTGCATGTGGTTGTGATTGAAGCTAAACACTTGCATTAGTTGCACATCGACTCAATGAACTGAACCCAGCCAAGGAATGTATTTGGAACCTGCAACCAAGAGACCAAGCCTGGCCTGTGTCCACAGAAGGACATCACTCACATTCCAGTAGTTAGTAACCCTTTTCCACATTGGAGAAAATGAAGGTTTGAGGCAAATGATAAATTCTTCAGGACTCATTGATAACTTGATTTTTAAGTAAGGATGGATGATAATCCCCCCAAAAGATAAAACTCCTCATATTTTATCCTAAAATGACATTGAAAACCAGTTTTCATTTTCTTCTCTTCTTTCCTCCTTCCTTCCTTTTTTCCTCCCTCCCTCCCTCTCTTTTTCCCTTTCCTTTTCTTTTTCTTTAACTATTCAAGTTATATCTGAGCAAGGGAAGTTGTCAGAAATGTAATGTTGGAGTATGGGTCGTATTTTTATTTATCCTTAATCCAACTTCCTTTATTTAAGTTTTGTTGGTCCTATGGATCAGGACTGACTTTCATGATTGCACATATTTTTCCACAGACCTGGAGCAGGACTTCTGGATCATTTTTATGGACTTTTTCTTTTTATAGATGATGAGATTTAAATGATAAACTACCCATCTGGGGTTAATTACACAGCTGATTAGCGGTAGTTAGGATAGAGCCCTGTTTCTTGTTCTTCCCAATGTCCTGTCACACTCCCATGCTGGTGGAAGGCAGCAGGCAGCCAGAGGCCCCTGCTAGAGGTGGTCATCTTAAGAGTCCTTCACTGAGCAGTTGTGGAGTTGGCTCTGTCCCTTGAATTGCTTTCTCTTCTCCTTTGGCCGATGACTAATGGGTTGGCACAGTAGCATGTCCTCTCTCGGCCTGGTGACGTCATTCTCTTTCTCAGAGCCCAGCTTGGACATCTCCTTTAGAAGAGAGATTCCTGTTTGGCTATGTACTCTGGGATGCTTCTGTACTTAGTCTCCCCATTTATTGTTTAGTCAACTGGAGGCCTTACCCTAAAGGTCATGTTTGGAAACTAGCCAAGTTCTCAGAGGAGAAAGAGAAGAAAATGTTTTCTCTGGGAGGTTATCCAGACTTAACTATGGAACTCACTGCTTCCAGGTTCCCATGGGGTCTGAATGCTGCCCTACCAAGAGGCCTGATTAGCCATTTGAAACCTTAAGTCAACACAACTGGTGCCCTTGAATAGTTATTTGAGTCTGTTTCCCATCTGTCAAGTAAGGATGCTAACAGTGACTTGCCATCCAGGAGTGCCTTGTGAATTACCTGTGCCTGACAATTTCTGACTATTTTAATAAGTGTCACTTTCCTGCTTGCTATTTCTGAGAGGACCAATGGCCCCAAGAGCATAATGTTTTAGCCCAGTCTGAGCTCTTTTTTCTCTCCACTTCACCTTCTCCCTTGTCCTTTACTGCTGCCTTTTTAACTCAGAGTAGAATCCCTGCTGTCAGGGCCAACCTCTTCTCACCCATAACAGTTTTCTAACTCCCTGAATGTCCACACTGAGCAAACAAGGGGGTTTGTTTTGTATTTAAACACAGAGGGGCAAGATAGGACAAATGCTGACATTTTTTTCCCTCAAAGGCCAGTATTCATTTATTCAATTATGATACTTGTGACATTTATGATATACCTGTGTATGCCATTTGTGCTAGGGCCTATGGGGAACATAAAGGAAAAAAAAGGTAACGCAGGTCCCCCAGGAATTGATGACCCAGTAGGAGAGACAAGAAATAAAGATAATGAAAAAATGCAATACCTACATAAGAGATATAAACAAAATGCTCTGGGGGAAAGAGAGTTTTCCCATCTGTGGTAACCTCAGGCAGGAAATATTTGAACTAGATTTTGAAGAATAAAGACTGTAAAAGGAAGAAGAATAAGATAGCAGGAACATTCTAAGTAGAGGGAATGGGTAGTTAATTATTTCATTGAATCAGTAAATATTTATTGATCACCTACAGTGTTCCAGGCATTATACTAAGAAATAATACTCAGAAACAGTGAAGTGTAGGACCTGTTCAGAAAATGATCCTGTTTGGCCAAAATGAAGTGCACAAGAAGAGAGATCTAAGATATAAGGCAGGAAGGTTAGCAAGAGATGGGCCCAGAAGGTCTTGGAAGCCAGATTAGAGAGTGTGGAGAACCCTTGAGTAGCAATTTTAGGTCTCTGTCTGTATAGATTTTCTTGGTAGATGGACAAATTTCTTTTTTTTTTTTTTTTTTAATTTTTTTAATGTTTATTATTTGTTTTTGAGAGAGAGAGAGACCAAGCATGAGCAGGAGAGAGGCAAAAAGAGAGGGAGACACAGAATCCGAAGCAAGCTCCAGGCTCTGAGCTATCAGCACAGAGCCTAACATGGGGCTCAAACCAAGGAACCATGAGATCCTGATCTGAGCCGAAGTCGGACGCTTAACTGACTGAGCCACCCGGGCACCCCTGACAAATTTCTTAATTTAGTACAATATCACAAAGAGAAGAAGGCTTAGAGCTGCTACATCAGGCTTGTCATGGTCACCTATGTAGATCAGAACACTTGCTACTTAATTGTTTTCCATTTTGATGATGTTTAAATAAGAATTGAACTGCATCTTTTTCCTCAGCAGCCTTTTTTTTTTTTTAATGTTTATTTATTTTGAGGGAGAGAGAATGAGGAGGGGAAGGGCAGAGAGAGAGAGGGGGAGAAAGAATCCCAAGCAGGCTCCACACTTTCAGCACAGAATCTGACGTGGGGCTTGAATTCATGAACTGTGTGATCATGACCTGAGCCGAAATCAAGACTCAGATGCTTAATGGACTGAGCCACCGCAGGGCCCTACCCTCAGCAGTCTCTTGAACTAAACTTTTCACTGGGCTTGGAGAAGAACCTGCTCATCCCTCCTTTTCTCATGAACCTTGCCCCTAGAGGAGTCATATCTAGCCACATTTAACATGTTAGCAACAGGAAGTTGTGTTTTGGGGGCACCTGGGTGGCTCAGTCGGTTAAGCATCCGACCTCAGCTCAGGTCATGATCTCGGGGTCCTTGAGTTCGAGCCCCACATCGAGCTCTGTGTTGACAGCTCAGAGCCTGGAGCCGGCTTCAGATTCTGTGTCTCCCCCTCTGTCTCTGCCCCTCCCCTGCTCATGCTCTGTCTCTCTCTCACTCTCAAAAATAAAGATTAAAAAAAATTTTTTAAAAGAAGTTGTGTTTTTGTTGCTTTACTTCTGAGTTGTTTCAGTGGAAAGAAATAACCACTTTCACAAATATTTGAAACTGACATTTTAAGGATGAGGACTAAGATAATAGCGACGGTCAGTCCTTCTGATGTTCAAAAGTCTCTTTGAGGATGGGTCTGAGACTTTCTAGTTAAGGTGTTCAGCTGCCAAGTGAAAGAGAAAGCACCATGTTTTGTTGTGCTGTGGTATAGGTTATGTCATTTTGTCATTTTCATTTCTACAGATGAGAAAAGAGACTTTCAAGAGTGAAGTCATTTGCCCAGGGCTATGTGAGGCCACAGAGCTGGGGTTCCTACCCCTTCTGTCAGCCCCAGCAGCTCTGTGCTACAAGTCCCTTGAGGACTGAAAACTGCCTGTCTGGCATGATGGTTTTGTTTTGCTCTGAATCCTAGGATTGGATAAGACCCATCTAATTCACTGTTTAGATCAGGGGGTTGAGCTTTATCCAAGGTCAACCAGCTAACTAGGAATTGAGTGGGAACCCACACTCAAGTCTCCTGTCTCCTGATCCAGTGGTTTGTTCCATTACTCTAAGCTTCAGGAATGAAAGTCTACCTCAGCTTAATACATTCCAGAGCCCAAATAAAAGCTGACTTTCAGTGTTAATGATTTTCATTCCTGAAGGAAGAAATAGGAGGCTGGGTAATAGATCAGAAAGAACCTAGAAACTGGTTTGTTGGATAGTTGGACCAGCATCCCACCTTCAATATTTTGTACTTCTGTTAACAAATTCTGTGTTTCTGTGATGCACATATAGATTCATCTTTATATTAGATAACATGGTTAGTAACATTTCACCATTTTTAAACTGAGAAAGTAAGAGATCTGGCCCAGAATATAGAATGAGGCCCCAAAAAGTCCTAAGGACTTTGCCTTTGGAATCCCTCCAGTTTCCTTCCTAAGCCACCAAACTTTTCCCTTGGACATTTGTTTGCAGAGATAGTCATTCGTAGCTTGAGCCTGTTGTTGAAGGCCATATCTGAATGTTTCCCAAACTTTGGGTCTCACAAAGAATTTGAGAATCTCCTCAGAAAAATCCTTTATTTTCTGCTACTTAAACTTTTTTTTTTTTTTTTAAGTTTTTTTTGGGGGGTGCCTGCATGGCTCAGTCAGTTGAGCGTCTGACTTCAGCTCAAGTCATGATCTCACGGTTTGGGAGTTTGAGCCCCACATCAGGCTCGCTGCTGTCAGCATGGAGCCTGCTTTGCATCCTCTGTCCCCCTCTCTCTGCTCCCCCCACTTGTGCTCTCTCAAAAATAAATTTTTTTTCTATATTTATTTTTGAGAGAGAGAGAGTGGGGGTGGCACAGAGAGAGAGGGGGAGAGAGAATCCCAAGTAGGCTCTGCCCTGTCAGCAACAGAGCCCAATGTAGAGCTCAAACTCATGAACCATGAGATCATGACCTGAGCCGAAATCAAGAGTCAGATGCTTAACAGACTGAGCCACACATGTGCCCCTCCACTATTTTCTAACCGTATACTAGTGTTTCTTAAATGTTGGTCTCCCCTTGTTAAAAATGCAGAGCCCTGGTACCCAGTGGTGATGTAGTGAATCAGAATCTCTACGGGTGGGACTCAGGAGTCAACACTGTTATGACTCTTCAGGTGATTCTTGCGCACTTTGGGGTGTGAGAACGACTACTTAAACCTCCCCTGGGTCACATAATGAAGATGGAGACGGGAGAACGCCTGAGGAGTTGTGGGCAGGGAACAAAGTCAAAAGAAGAATAAATCTAAAGTAAGAATTGGTGAAAAGAGCTAATTTAGGTTTTTCTAGCCCCTTTTGAACTGGGGATCCTCCAAAGAGATTCTGCCTCCCAGAAGTTGCAAGTTAAGCATGGGAAGGGTTGGGCCTCAGGAAAGTGCTCATAAGGAGGTGAATTTGTCCTTGGATAGCTTTGGGGAAGCAAAGGCATTGTCTTGATCCAGGTTAGAGAATGAAGAGCCCTGTTTTCTGGGTTGGGTGCCTAAAGATAGACACCAGCCTGTCAGGCAAGAAAATCGCCTGGAATTTCATCTGAGTTGCCATGGCTACCGGCTGATGTAACTGAGCTTCTGTGAGCTGCTCCATGGACCAGTCTGGCAGTCAGGTGAAGCTAAGCATTCTCATTTGCAGTGACAGCTTAATTACCTTGAACTGGATTTTTGCATAACTTATTCCACTTGTAAAGTTGGGCCTTTGCAGTCAGGCACACCTGAGTTTGAGTCCTACCTAGCTCTGCCTAGATCCTCTGGTTGTCAGCCTGTATCTCTGGTGATAGAGTGGAGGCTGTTAAAGGGTGGGTCTCCGGTCTTGGGGTGTGTGTCCTACCCATTCCTGTAGCTAACAGAAGAGTTGGGGAGCAGGCCAGCAGCAACCTGGTTAAGAGAACCCAGTTTCCCGGGTAACTGATGCCTGCATGTCCAAGAGGGAACTGCAGTGTAGGCAGTTGGCTATTCTTATCAAGCTCCACAAGCAATTCCCATTAGTTAAAAATAGAAATGTTGCAGTTGGGGAGAAGTGGAGTTATAGGCTGAAATACTAACTACCACGGAGGACTGACTGCTGGGTCTGTTTCCACTTTGGAAAAGTGGCACCTCCCTGTGCACAGCTTCAGTCTTCTGAGAGTTTTGAGCACGTTGGCCAATCTTCAAGTCTTCCCCTGCCCTTCAAGATTATGGAGGGGGTTGTTGTAATTTCCACGCTACTAACACAGGAAGCTAAAGGAGACGGGGCGCTGTAGGGGAGATGGCGTGTCACTGTGCTGCGCCTAGAGACGGGACTTCGCTTTCCCGACACTAGGCTGATGCCGTGTCCTAGACGATGCTTTTTCCAACATCCGACTCTAGAAGCCTGGGTTTTCATGTGTGGCCCACATAATCCGGTCTGGTAAAGAATACATTTTTAAAACTGGTTAGCAAATCCTGGCTAAATGACAGGGGAGGGTCCGGAGAAACTCTGCCTTAGTGTTCTTTATCACTACCAGCTTTAGAGTACCTCCCAATCAGGCCTCCTTGGTTTTGTTTTTGCCTTCTGTGCAGATCTGGAGCCCATACAAGCAGCCAGGATGTACAGGAGACCTAGACGGACGGATTGAGGATGATTCCCGCTGCCTCTATACCCACGAAGAATACATCAGCCTTGTGCTGAACAGCGGGAGTGGCCTGTCACACGACTATGCCAACCAGTCCGTGCAGGAAGACCCCCGGATGATGGCCTTCTTTGACTCGTTGGTGCGCCGAGAGATCGAGGGCTGGAGCTCTGACTCGGACAGCGACCTCAGTGAGAGCACTATACTCCAGCTGCACGCTGGGGTCAGCGAACGCTCAGGCTACACTGACTCAGAGTCCTCAGCCTCGCTGCCCCGTTCCCCTCCACCCACGGTGGACGAGAATGCCGACAGCGCCTTCCATCTGGGGCCCCTGCGGGTCACCACCACCAACGCGGTGGCGTCACCTCCACCGCCGCCCACGTGCGAGGACGCAGCCTCTCGCCAGCAGCGCCTGTCTGCCCTGCGGCGCTACCAGGACAAACGCCTCCTGGCCCTCTCCAACGAGTCCGACTCCGAGGAGAACGCCTGCGAGGTTGAGCTGGACACAGATCTCTTCCCCCGGCCGCGGTCTCCCAGCCCTGAAGACGAGTCCAGCAGCTCCAGCAGCTCCAGCAGCTCTGAGGACCAGGAGGAGCTGAACGAGCGCCGAACCTCCACGCGGCAGCGGAACGCCATGCGGCGCCGACAGAAGACACCCCGGGAAGAGAGGCCCACCCCTGCGAGCAAGCCCGCCAACACCTACATTGGAGAAGACAACTACGATTACCCCCAGATCAAAGTGGATGACCTCTCCTCCTCCCCGACGTCCTCCCCTGAGCGGGGCACTTCCACCCTGGAGATTCAGCCGAGCCGAGCATCGCCAACCTCCGACATAGAGTCGGTTGAACGAAAAATTTATAAGGCTTACAAGTGGCTCCGCTACTCCTATATCTCCTACTCAAATAACAAAGATGGAGAGAGCTCCCTCGTGGCTGGGGAGGCCGACGAAGGGAGGGCCGGAACCAGCCACAAGGATAACCCAGCCCCTTCTTCCAGTAAGGAAGCCTGTCTAAGCATGACCATAGCCCAGAGGAACCAGGACCTGCCCCCTGAAGGTCGCAGCAAGGATGCTTTTAAAGAAGGGACTTCTGCTAGAAATCCCAGCAATGGCTCAGGCCATGAGCACAGCAGCCACCCTTGGGCAGAGGCGCCAGAAGATACCTCACAGGACACTAACAATGGTAGCTCTGTAGAACATTCTTTCGAAACCAAGAAGCTCAATGGAAAGGCCCTGAGCAAGGCCCTAAGCAGCCGGGCTGAGGAGCCGCCCTCTCCTCCTGTCCCCAAGGCATCTGGCTCCACTCTCAGCAGTGGGTCTGGCAGCTGTCCCAGGACCCAGTCTGATGACAGTGAGGAGCGGAGCCCCGAAACCATCTGTGCCAACCACAACAATGGACGCTTACACCCCCGCCCCCCTCATCCCCACAACAATGGGCAGAACTTCGGGGAGCTGGAGGCAGTGGCCTGCTCTTCCCCAGGACATTCGGACACTGACCATGATAACTTGTCCCTGACAGGGACGCTCCTACACAAAGATTGTTGTGGGTCTGAAATGGCCTGTGAGACCCCCAGTGCTGGAACGAGAGAGGACCCCACTGACCCCCCAGACACAGACAGCAGTAGGGCTGTTCACGGCCACAGTGGCCTCAAAAGGCACCGAATCGAATTGGAAGATACAGATTCAGAGAATTCCTCCTCAGAGAAGAAATTAAAAACATGATAAATACAAAGGGAAAACAAAAAGCTATGAAAAGTAGCTTTACAAAGAAAATTTTTAATCCTGTTTAGTGAACGCAGAGAAAAGGAAAAAAAGTATTAAAGGCACATAAAACCAGGGCCTGAGATTTTGTGTCTGATGCTGCTCCCTTCTATTCAATAATGGGTCTGAATGTTTAGCTGGTCACTGGCTTGTGCTGTGTAAGGAGAGGTGGGGGGGAAATCCAAGTGACTCCTTTCTAGTAAGACTTGAGCATCGCGTACCTGTGCGTTTTGTTAAAGTAAATCCTTGTTGAGACATTTGACTTGTTCTTGTGTGTGTTCACCGGCACGTGTGAGCTCATTGTCTCCGAGGCTTTTCTTTTGGTTCTCCATCGGGAAGGATCAATGGATCTGTATCTTTTGCCATCTCACCTTGTTTACATGCTGTCAGTGTTCTGGTCTTAATGGTGAGTGCCTGCTGAATCTGACTGCCCTGCCAATGAGTTGTGGATTTATGCTGAAAAAATGAAGGGGAGAATGGAAACAAGCCTTCCATGCTGGAAGGAACACATGGTTCCTTTCTGAAGGAAACTTTCCTTCCATGTTTTCTCTCAGTAGCACTTCTTCATTGAGCATTTAATGTGGACACACTAAAAGTGAACTGTATTTAATGCTAATGGGAGGTTAGCACTTGAGATCAGATTCCAGAGAACGTAGATTCCTGGTCAACTTCACCCATGGCAAATTGAGCAGTGCTGGGCCACACTCTGTATGGAGGCCATGAACTAGAACTAGTTATGGGGGACTGCTTTAACCAGTTAGGTACTACTTCCTAAGAGGAGCTCTTGAGGCCAGCGGGCACTTCCTTGGCCCTCTGTGATGAAGGGAGGGGGAAAAGGCAGCTCTGAAGAGCTTGGTGCTCAGACGATTTAAGCAGATGTCATAGGTATGTTCATGAAGAAGTGTAGTGAAGAGCAGAGTGTGGTGCCATGTTCTTTTAATTCAACCCAAAATGCTTGGTCAGAATTGAAGGAAACTGGCATCTTCCCCTGGGCTTGCAACTAGCAGAGGCTGTGGTGTTCTGACTAGATCTTGCAGAGCAGTAGGCATCTCTAAATAACCGATTCCTGTTGAGTTGGTGTGTTAGGAGGCAGAGAAGAGTCTCTGGTTTAAGGCTCCTGGCTCCTGGCAGAGACTGCATTTCACCGAGAGGGGGAAAGACCAAGAGATTTTCAGCATCACAGTGGTCCATCCTTACAGTCACTTGGTCATAGTTACACAAAGCAGGAAGACCTAGGGATGACCAGATATCTCGTCAGCACAGATGTCATGAAAAAGCAGAATCGTGGCAAGAAATGAGGAAGAGAGGGAAAGAGGCACACTGTAACTTTTCTTGGGTGCAAATGTGCTAGACCACTTGGGGCGCGGCCAGCATTGGCGTAGAGAGGACCGAATGTGTGACTGATCCAGTGTTCCTTTTAGAGAAGGGCCCGTCCTACTGGGACTGGGACCATGTGGAGGATGAAGACTTGGATGAATTTAGGCGCTGGGGGAAGAAGGATTATTTATAAAAGGAAGGTTGTTGATCTCAGCCAAAAGGAGATATCATCTGGCTAAGCTTTGTGAAAGGAAAGACGTGCCTGGTATGTGTGATGTGACTTGGGTATGAAAACACTGTCTTAGGAGAAGGAGATGAGGGACTATGAGTAGCAGTGGAGATGCTTACAATTTAACAACTGTAATCTCACGGGGGCGGTGGGGGGGGGGAGTGGGAAAGTGATTCTGTAACTATTAGAATTACTTTGGATTTGTAATGAAAATGGTTCTATGATTTGTCTTTGACTATTCACAGATAATTGTAAATTCTGGTTTTATAAGCCCAAGTCATTTTACATTTGCTTTTCCAAAATATATTAAATTGGAATTTTTTAATCCTTTATATACAAAAAAAAGATATCATCACTCAGTGTGTGTTTCTCTTCCCCTTCCTAGTCAGCCTCCCTAATCTTTTTGTTTTACCTAATCAAGTAGGTAGCCTCTTCTGATTTCTCTTAGGACAATCCACTGTTCCTAGAGGAAAAGAAGTTAAGTTCCCTTGGGAAACAGCCACTTGGTGGTTATTGTTTCCAAATGCAGAACTTGGTCTTTCATGTAAAAAGCCTTAATTTCATTTGAGTTCTCCAAAGAGAAGTCAAAGTTCATTCTGGTTCAATTTTAGTGTTCAAGAAAGATCGTTTTTAGCAAGGATGTCTCCTATCCTTGGGAGAGACTCTTCCCAGCACCCCAGATTCCACTTGCTAGGAGATAAGCCCACAAGACACTCACTGGAACAGGCTGAGAAATGCTTATCTCCATAGCCACTCCACTCTCACTTCCAGAAATCTCCTGTCTTGTGATCGTAGGCCTGGAAACCTGGCAGGAACCACTTCCAGAATCCTTGTGAACTGAGGCCCCAACTTTGGAGGCACATTCGATCCCCAAAGTCTTTCATGATGGTATTTTTACTAGCAGGACAGACGGCACTGATTAGATTAAGAACTATTTGAAAGTGCCTCTTTTGGTTTTTTTTTTTTTCCTGTATCCTGTATATAAATTTTTTAAGTGGCTGGTCCAGAGAGGTAAAACCGTTTCTTTCCACTTTATTTTCTGCCTGGTTTTGTAAGTAATTCCTGTGTCTCTAGGACAGCAGTAAATGAGTAGTTGGCTTGGGGCAAAAGAAGGTTGCAACTGTGCTTGATTTACTAAGCCAGGAATTCCTTGTTTGTCAAGGTGCCTTCCTCTGCTGAAGCCTTACCTCCTCACAAGCCCCTCCTCTTGTGACTCCCAGCAACGCTAGCTCTTCTCTTGTGTATATGCAAATAAACCTATTATTCACTTCTCACGGCTTCCTCTTCTCTTCCAGGGAAGACTTGGTTGCTTAGACACCCCCCGATCCTTCATTTCTTTCCTGTTTTAATTCTCGCCTAGTTGAAACTCAATTCAAAGCCACTCTGAAGACTAGAAGAAAAACTGTGGTACTCTACATCCATGCCAATGGTCATTGCCACTTCTAGGTATGGGACAAAGGTCACATCTGGACAATAAAATGTAGGGTAGGAGGAGGTATCTACTTGGTCTCCTTTAGCAGGCTTGCGTGGACTCAAGAATAGTGAGATCCTGGAATTAACCCTTTTATTGGCTGGAACGGAGGGAGTGATGCAGTGAAGTAACATTACGAACGACCCCAAAAGAAAGTTTTTGATGTTTCCAAATAACAAGTTGCTTTTCCTGCCCTGTTTCAGGCATACTTTGCAAGCGTTTTCCTTTAAAAAAAAAAAGAAGAAGAAGAAGAAGAAGAAGAAAAGACCTTCCATATCTTGCCTGTAAAGCTGCCGCTTTTAGTTAACTGAAAAATTCTTGCCAACCAAGACTCTTGTGAGGAAGATAGACACTTCTAAAGGAAGGCCATCCACCTCTTACGACCTAAGCAAGGCAGTGGGCCAGGGTTGAAACACTAAGGTGAAGTGAGGCTCCATGAGTCCAGACTTGCCTACAGCAGCAAGATAATGGCTTTGGACAACCTGTGCAGTTCTCTCAGGTGGGATATTTCAGTCTAAGTGCTCATTTGTGCTTGAGCGCTCATACCAGAATGAAAGAACATGAATTCAGGTGGCTTGGAAGTAATTTTGAATTATTTCACATGTAACAGAAGAAAACTGTAAAAAGAAATCTGAACCATGTGCACACTAATTGCAATTCACTCTCAGTGCAAAGGTGGTAAGATGGCTCTCAGAACTGGAGGCTGAGAGGGACGCCTGGGTGGCTCAGTCTGTTAAGAGTCTGACTTCGGCTCAGGTCATGATGTGGCAGTTCAAGAGTTAGAGCCCCTCGTCGGGCTCTATCTTAACAGCTCAGAGCCTGGAGCCTGCTTTGGATTCTGTGTCTCCCTCTCTCTACCCCTCCCCCACGCACACTCTGTCGGTCTCTCTCAAAAATAAGTAAGCATTTAAAAAAAAAAAAAAGAACGGAGGCTCAGAGGCAAAGATGAACTTCCCTGGGGCCAGCAATGACATGGCAAGAGACCAGCTGCAGGGTTGCTCCACTCCACCCCCTCAATGGGGTTACCTTGAGCTGTGCAGAAGGGTCCTTTGGGGCTTGTTGACAAGACAGTCCCATTGTAAGGAAATGGGATATCTAGTATTTAAAATTACTGAAGTTGGGAAACGAGCTCCTTTCTGGAACCCAAAGCCATGAGCTAATGGAATGTTCCAGTTGAAGTATAGAATGCTAGCTTCCAAGTCTCTTTCTAGCTGGCTTTGTTAGTACCCCCACCAAGGCTGGAGAAAGGCAATAAACCACCAAGATATCTGGGTGCCAACCCAGGATCCTTAGGCATGAGAGACGTTTTTGTGGTCGAGGGAAGACTGCAAGGGAAGAAATGAATGCTAGGTGAGTTCAGCAGCTTTCCAGATCCACAGAACTAGCACTGAACATGTCATGGACTGGCCTCTAAAACACTTGGTTATCAAGATTCCCCAGAATCCCCAAGTAAATTGCTTCATTTCAAATGAAAGTCAAGGGGAGCCCTGCTGGCTCAGTTGGTGGAGCGTGTGACTCCATATTAGGGTCATCAGTTTGGGCCCCACATAGGGCGTAAAAGATTACTTAAAAATGTTAAAAAATAAATAAGAATATAATGGAAGTCCATAAACATGCAGGATTGGTTTGGGAGAAATTCTCTTTGCAAGAATGCATTCATTCCATGAAATACTGATCGTATAATGACCTGAACACCAACACACTTAAGCATGCCCAAAAACCAGATGAGTGTGTGGCTACTGGAGATTGCATAGGTTTTTATAGGGTAACAAACATCCCCTTGACCAGTTCTAGACTGGTTAATGATGATATTTGAGGCCTATATATAGCTTAGGACAGTGCCAGATATATACAAAGCACTAAAATGGTTGCTATCATTAACACATCCTCTTTCATTGCTTATTGTTAATAACGTGTATGCCACCTAGAAGGCTTTTTTGAATGAGGTATGCCAAGGAATATGGAAAGTAAGTTCTCCCTCAGAGAAAGAATTCACTGTTTATTAGCAAACCTTAATCTGAAGCCATAGGAAAAGAATACATTATCCCCGTTATAGTGGACCTGCCTAAAGCAGAGTCTAGGGCCTTGGACATCACCTGCAATTTAGGAAGCCAGCTATCTAAAGGCTGTGAGCTGAGAGCTTAAGAAAAAGGGCAGGCCTGGCTGGGGCCTCACATTTCCTTGCTTAGGACAGAAAGTCTGCAGGAGGCAGGGAAGGAGTGGCAGATTTCATTAAACTGTAGTCTTAGTTTGGTGGTGCTGGAGATGACCCAGACCTCAGGAGCTGGGACAGCAAACTTCTCTCTGGCCTTCAGAGCTGAAATTCCCCAATCTGGCTTTAGACCAGCCCCAGAAGATCAGGAAAGTGGCAAGCCATGGAAATGCTCTGTGTTCGTGCCAAGGAAAAGTTTTGATCAGAGTTTTCCACGCAAGATTGTTTCGTGCGTGCGTGTGTGTGTGTGTGTGTGTGTGTGTGTAATATTCTATAACATCTGATTCAAGAAGAAGCTAAGCCATAGCAAAACCAACAGTGGTCTGATTAGGCCAGGGGGCAAAAGGGTCAGAGTTCAGTCCCAGCCCACCCACCTCTCAGGGCAGATCTGGAATAGAGATCTAAGAGCACGTGCATGGCACTTGGAAAGGACAGGCAGAGAAACATGAGACAGGAGGGTTTTGAATTGCTGGTGGAAAGAGGCAGTGGAATTATACTTGGGGGAAAAAGCTTTTCAAATGGAACACGTTTGCTGGAAGAGAAGCCAGAGCAAGGGTTGGGGAGACTGGGAGTGTTTGGGCCCAAATTAGCATTTTTGACCTGATCCTGAAAGAGGTGGGGGGTGGTCAGCTACATCATCCGTTTCAATCCCCTCATGTTAGGGGTAAAATGGCTTGGCCTGGTCTCTGAGGCTAGTACTCTCCTCACATCTTGCTGCTCCCAATGTGGGTTTTTGTTTGGGCGGAGGAGCTCACCTTGATCTCCTCACCCTCACCCAGCGTGACTCCAGGCTCCGATTATAGTATGCAGCAGCAGCAGGGATTGAAAATGGCTGGCAAGGAAGCAGGGCGAAGAGAGAAGAGCCTTGTGCAAAGGAAAAACCAGGTCAGCCTAGCTTGGACCACACTCACCACCCAGAAAATCGACACACGGTCCCTTAGACTAACGTGACCTGTCCCTGCACTGTTCAGCGACTCTGACCCCTCCTGTATTATGAATGCCTTCCTGATGTTTCAGCCCCTGGAGATGTCGATAAATCCCTTGGAAGACTTTCAGAGACGAGCAGCAAACAGGCTGGGTGACCGGAAAAAAAGATAAAAGGGACCAGAAGGTAGCAGCTGAGGTTTGAGGTATGCAGGGACTGAAGAATGGAAGCAGACCATTTCGAGTTGTTAGCATGCCAGGACCGAAGAGGATGGAACAAATTTTAAATGGTATCTGCCCAGCTGCAGGCCCAGGAAGACGGGTTCAAATCACTGTGTTCTTCTTAGCTGTTGGGTTCTGGTGAGATTTTTTTTCTTTGAAAACAAGCTGGGAGAAGCAGCTTACAGCTCTGATCCCTTTATCTTTATTCCAGTTTTAAACTCTCCTGCCCAAAGGGAACTCCTGCATTTTGTTCCTCAAGCAGCTGCCTGGACTGGAATTTCCTGGGCAGGAGCTGTCAGGCTTGGCCTTCCTGGGGAAGGCCAGAACAGCTGCTGGAGACTCGGCCCCATCCCAAGTCTGTCCGACTGTGGGGCAAGGGGTGGCACGAGGGCAAGTGTGTCCTTCTGCTCAGGCCAGTGTCCAAATCCTGCAGCTCCCCCAGCTTGTGCTTCCGTGGGGAGACCCATGAGGATGTCCCAGGCATGGGCTCCTGTTGAATCAGGGTATTCCTTGTGAGGCCAGTTGAGTCCAGTCAGCAGCTCCATCTGACCCACTGACTTCTCTCTCCTCCCCATTTGAGGTCCAGTCAGCAACCTTCCTTCCTCCTCAGACCAGCAGGTGTGCTTGAGACGTCCCTGAGGCGTGGGGTTTGGACCCCCTGCCTGAACATCTACACTGCTTTTACCTCTTTTGGTAAAAAGCAAGTTCTTGGATTCCAGACGGTAGAAAGGGAAGAGGAGGGTTGGCTGGGCTGATCCTGATGTTGGTGCACTGGACAACAGGGGCAAGGGGGAGCCAGGAGGAGGGACAGGAACATGAAAAGGCAGAGGACCAAGGTGAGGCCTGGGGGTCTCCTTTGGAAAGAAGTCACACTTCTGATACAGACTTGAGTGATTGGAGTAGCAGGCCTGTAAGGCCAAGTTCTGGCATCATTCAAGGTGATCAGCTTATTTGTGTACAGTGAGATCATTTAGATTTTGTTTTTAATTGAATTGAAATTGGCTCCTGTGATTGCTGATGCAGTGATAGATCAAAGACTGCCATATCAGCCTTGGGTGCCTGTGGGGCGAGGGACCCAAGGCCTTGGCAGTCAGGAAGGGGATCTTTGGGGCACCTGCCTGGCTCGGTCTGTAGAAAAGGCAACTCTTGATCTCGGAGTTGTGAGTTTCTTTTTTTTTTTTTAATTTTTTTTTTAACGTTTATTTTTGAGACAGAGACAGAGCATGAATGGGGGAGGGTCAGAGAGAGGGAGACACAGAATCTGAAACAGGCTCCAGGCTCTGAGCTGTCAGCACAGAGCCCGACGCGGGGCTCGAACTCACAGAGCGCGAGATCATGACTTGAGCCGAAGTCGGCCGCTTAACCGACTGAGCCACCCAGGCGCCCTGGAGTTGTGAGTTTCAAGCCCCATGCTGGGTGTAGAGATTACTTAAAATCTTCAAAAAAAAAAAAAAAAAAAAAAGGAAGGCTGGCCAGGCCCTAGCCAGGGTCACCTGACCTCACAATAGGTGATGGCCTCTTCAATTCCTGGACGGTGCTCAAGCTCCAAGGTTCCCACCTTTAAGATTTGGAATGATAGGAAGCCTCAAGATTATCTCCAGGCACCCGAGGGCAAGACTATCCCTAGGCTTCTGCAGCCTGTGGCGTGCCTATCCCTGAGGGCTGCCATTCACCGTGGTCTGCATGGCTGGCACCTCCTGGAACTGTGGGATGCACAGCCGTGTACCTGCTCAGCCATACACCACAGCCCCACAAGCTCCATCAGGTGGAATGCCCAGTCCAGAAAGGGAGGCATTTGAGCTCCACGGCTCTCCTCCTCTATTCTCTCCCTGCCCCCATGCTGAGTATACCATGGGTTCTGTCCCCAGAGCTCTGCACATTTCCCTACCCCGTCTTCCTTCCTTTCCCCTTTTCTGACAGGGCTGCCAGCCCCATGACCAGCCAGGCTTGGGAGCCTGCATAGTGGGTGGGGGGAAGTAGGAGATGTGGAGGGAAAACCTGAGGCCAGCACAAATCTGTGACACCTGCCGAGCCCCACAGTCACAGGGACTTTCTTCCTCTCAGTCCCTAGTGTGACTTTAAGCCCTCGGAGTGGCTTAGCTGCCCAGTTTCCCAGGCTGCTTCTGCTGTTCAATCTACCTCCCTCAAGGGCACACTGTGGGGCCCTCTTTGAGGGGCCGTGGGGTCAGAGAGCTGGACTGAGAAGCAGCTTCTGCGTCGACCCTGCTTTCTCGTGACCAGACCCTCCTTTGCTCTTTCCTGCCCACTTCTGGGCATTTCTCTCCAGCTGCTGCTTCCCCTCAGTTCCAGCAGAGAGGGAACTAACAAGCTTATTCCATCTGTAAACTGTCTCCTGAGCCCTGTGTCCCCTCTCCTGGTGCCAAGAAACCTCCTTCCCTAATGCTCTGAGTCAAAGCCCAGTCACCTTAGAATAGCAGAAGTAGTGAGTCAGGGAGAAATGAGGGCCCGGGTGGGGTGGAAAGTGGGGGTCCAAACTAGCCTGGGGAAGTACAAAGCAGGGCTAGAGAGACTTAGGTAAACTTTGCCTTGTGACATGGGCCAGGTCACTTAACGCTTTTGAACCTCAATTTCTTCATACACAAAGTTGAGCAGAGTCTTCCCTTGTGGTGCTATTTGTTGTGTGGGTTAGTGAAAGTACATGGAAAGCACCTCACACAACGCCCAGCATGCAGGAGGCTTTGGATAAGGAAGGAGGCCTGTCCTCCTAATCATGTCTTTTTTCAGGTCCGGTGACCTGCCGACCTTTTGGCCCCGTGTCCACGATGCTGGTGTTAAACAGAATGTTCAGGCTGAGTGGAAGTAGGGAGTCCTGGTGACTTCTCCAAAGATGTCCTCTCCTCCTGTCTATTCCCTCTCAGCGTTTGTGAGACGCGACACTGGAAATGAAGCTCGGCGTCGTGAAATGCTGGGTTCTCTTTTTGTCCTAAATACTTCCAAGTAAGGCCAGCCACAGAAGCTGCTCCACAGAGGTTGAATTTGAAAACCACCAGCTGGTGAGGCAAAAGAAGTAGCAGAGTGCCAGGCTGAGGAAGCAGGAAGTGCAGCCATTGGGTCCCCTCCCAGGGGCTCGTGGGGACTGGCCAGAGACCTTCGGTCTGTCCAGCAGGAGTATGGCCTTCACTTTCAGAAAAGCCCGTTCACAAGAAATCCAAATGTAGGAAACCAAAATGAGGACAAAGGGGTTCACATTACATACAAATGGATTCTTTGCAAAAGGCTTCTGATGACGCCCTTCTGCTGTGTAGAAAGAGGCACCCTTGGGTGTAGGCGTGTAAAGTAGGCTCTGAGTGAATACTTTACCCAGAAACCACTCCTCTTCAGTAGACTGTCCGTGATCTGTTCATCCCGAGCTTTGCAGGGATGGCTGATCATCCTCAAATGTAGGCACTTGCCCGTGGAAGAAATTTCTCATGTTCCGCTATCCATAAGGGTTTTAATCTCTCTCTCTCAGAAGTCACTGAAATCAGAACTAGAAATTCCCAGTGGATCATCTGAACCCTCCCTTTCCTCGCCGTTCCTTGGCACTCCTGAGTGCTGGCCAGGGTTTCAGGAGTCAGACACCTTCCCAGTTACAAAATGAGAAAACCATCTTTATACGGTCAAAGATCTTTGTACCCCAAGAACAATGCAAAGTTTTTAGAACAGTAGGTTTCCTTCGGAATTTTACTCCACAAGGGATAAAGAACAACCCTACTTTATGAGACCAGAATATTTAAGTGGAGTCGGTGTTAAGTTAGAAACTTAGCGAAGTATGAGACAAGAAATAAAAAGATACGAGAAATAAAATTCTATCTCTATCCTTCAGCAGGCACGGTGCATCTCAGTACTGGTGTCCTGTGGCTTTGCGAGGCTGGATGGCAAATGTATGTCTTGGTTCTTATTTCTCTGTGGGAAAAGTGGATGAAAACAATTCCGTCTCCTCCTCGTGTCCCAATCTTGTTGCCTGCCGGCACTACTCAAAGTAAGTATGTACATATTCTGTGTCCCAACAATCCGTTCCTGGACATATATTCTAGACATTCTCACCAAGCTCCTGAAGGGGACGTGTACCAGGATGTCCATTGTGGGTTTGTGTGTGGTGCCACGGAAGTATTTGTCCCTGTGGGAAGAGGTGTGCGAAATGTAGCAGCCCACCCCTGAGGGCCACACAGAGTTGGCAGTAATGGATCAAAAGTACTACTCGTGGCAACATAGATGGATCCTCAAAACACAATGCTGAGTGAGGAAAGTAAAACAGAAGAACCATAACACTATACCATGTAGGCAAATGAAAAATGCACGCACCCAAGAGGAACCTTTATCATAAACACATAAAACAAAAGACACATATCACATACACTGGAACTATAACCTGTGGAGGAAGGAGAATGACATGAGCGCATAAATAAACCAAGAGAAGAGAGGGCCGCACAAAAACATGTTGGTGAATGTTCATAGAAGAATTATGCACAGCCCTCAGAAAGTGGAAACAACCCAAATGTCCACCAACTGGTGAATGGATGAATAAAATGTGGTATATCTGTACGATGCGGTATTATTTGGCCATAAACAGGAATGAAGTGCTGACACATGCTACAACCTGGATGACTTTTGAGGACCGTCATGCTAAGGGGAAGAAGCCAGTCACAAAAGACCACACATCCTGTGTATTCCATTTCTATGAGATATCAGGAATAGACAAATCTAAAGAAACAAAGTAGATAAAGGCTACCTGGGGCCAGCAGTGATGAAAATGTTCTTTTTTTTTTTTAACATTTTTTAAGTTTATTTACTTATTTTGAGAGAGACAGAGCACAAGTGGGGAGGGCACAGAGAGAAGGAAAGAGAGAGAATCCCAAGCAGGCTCCGCACCATCAGCACAGAGCCCAGTGTGGGGCTGGAACTCACGAACTGTGAGATCATGACCTGAGCCACGATCAAGAGTTGGACCCTTCACTGACTGCTCCACACAGGGGCCCCCATAATGAAATGTTCTAAAGTTAGATTGTAGTGATGGTACAACTCAGTAATATACTAAAAACCATTGTACACTTTAAATGGGTGTTTCATGGTATGTGAATTGTACCTCAATAAAGATATTTAAGAAGAGAGACAGAAGGGGGAGAGTATGCTCACATGGTTGCCCTTGGGCTCTTCCTCTTTGTGCTTCTGGTTTCATACTGGAATTGGGTGAGGTTCACCTACCTTAACCCTGCCCATGGGCCACTGACCTCAAATGGTGTCTCTGGCCTTCCAGCTTGAAAACCCAGCACTGGCCAAGGGCTCCCTGGAACTGACTCAAAGCTGGTTCCAGGGAAGGATGGACTAGCTATACATAGATCCCTTCCTCCACTGCCTAACGTGGTTTGCAGCCAGACTGCAATGGAGGGTTTTCTCAGAATGGAAGTTGGAAGGGACGTATTCAGGACCTTATGTGTTCTGTTAACCAACCATAAGTTTATCATTAGTCAACAGTGTGACTCTAAGAAGACATGTGTTTCCTTTCTGGCTTTGCCAGCATTAGTTGTGTGACTTTATTATTTTTTTTTAAGATTTTATTTTTTTAAAGTAATCTCTACATCCAATGTGGGGCCTGAAACTACAACCCCGAGATCAAGAGTCACACGTTCCACTGACTGAACCAGTCAGACGCCCCAGTTGTGTAACCTTAAATACTACCTCTGTAAGCCTCAGTTTCTCTCTTTGGACCACCATTTCTAGGGGGCAGTGCCTATGACAACTCCTAAGGCTGTGATGACAAGATGTGCTGGGCTGACGTGCTTTGATAAGTCAAAGTCCACCTAGAAAATCACAACTTGCCTCACAATGGGAGAGGGTAGAAGGACATGGAGAACATGAACGCAGTGCTTACCACAGGGCCACATATTTCATTTATAGATGGGGAAATTGGGGCCAAAGTTTCTATATCTAGTTTGTGGCAAACCTAAGACCAGATATCAGTGGTCTTGCCTATAGTAGGCCACTTAAAAATTTTTTTTTTTGTTTTTTGTTTTAATATTTATCCATCTTTCAGAGACAGAGAAAGACAGAGCACAAATGGGGGAGGGGCAGAGAGAGAGAGGGAGACACAGAATCTGAAGCAGGCTCCAGGCTCTAGGCTGTCAGCACAGAGCCTGACACGGGACTCAAACCCACAAACCGTGAGATCATGACCTGAGCCAAAGTCGGACGCTTAACCGGCTGAGCCACCCAGGTGCCCCAATAGTAGGCTGCTTATGAATCAATAATGGAACAGGAGGGCTTGATGGGTAACAAATGCCCCATCACGAGGGAGATTCAAGCCAAGGCTAGATGGCATTGCAGCTATAAAAGTAATTACTACACTGATCTCCAGGGGAAGACAGAGGCTTCTGTTATTGGCATTGCATGGGAACAGCATGGAGATGACACAACTAATCCCAGGACAGGATGGTGAAGACGGGGGCCCTGCAGCAGAAACAGGCTCATCCTGTCTACTTTCTTGAATTTGCAACTTCCTGAGAGAGGCTCTGCCTCTCCTCTGCTTTCCCCTCCTCCCTGCCCTATTCCCAGGCTGAAGTGGACAAGCCAGGGCTGGTAATTGTGTTAGTTCAGTTTCCTCCCTGGCCCTGCCCTCCTTATAATCTGATTTCCAAGGGACAAGGGATAGCAGGACCCAGGCTCAGGAAGAAATCTGCTCCCTCATGTCTGTTTGGCCTGCTAATTTGATAGAACTACTTGCTGAGCTTCCACAGAACCCCCCCCATTAGGAATAAATTTCATCTGGCTTCCATAGCCCGCTCTGGAGAGCACTCTGGGTCTCAGCTCAGAAGGAAATTCAACTTCCAATTCAATTTCTGCACAAGGAAATTAAGTCTTTATTAAAATAAGAACAACCAGAGATTGAGCACCTACTATGAGTCAGCCACAGCACCCAGTGCTTTATATTTATATTAAGAACAGCTCACTAAGTGTGCTGTTCTTCCTGTGAGTTCATGTGCTCCAAGGGAGGCCCTTGGCTAATGATTCCCTTTGTCACAGGATTCACCCTCCATTTGAATGGATCTGCCCTTGGGTCTGGGGCCTTTGGCCAGCTCTTGAGTGATCCTCAGAGAAGCAGTGTTTCTAGTGCAAGATGGCTGCCCACACATGTAACAGGCTCTAACCCAAGTCCCCTCTCCTACCCCAGGGTTCCTGGTGTTTAACAGGAACCAACAGCCCCTCAGGACACCTATTGGAGCTCACTTTACCATCCCACCCCATTGCTATGACTAACACTAATGGCGGTGAAGCCCATTCTAAAGCTCAGCCTGCCAAGCATCCTGGTGGGCGAGCACGAGCATGGAGAGAAAGACCCTGGGGCCTGGAGAGAAGCAACTTTGCAACCTATTCGCTGTGTGACCTTGGGGAAGTTATCTAAGCTCTGAGCTGGGTCTTTCTTATGTGGGAAACGGGAATAGTATAGTCTCCCATACAGGGCAGTTGTGAGAATTAAATGAAAAAAGAATAGACCGTCTAGTCTCCAGTTTCACTGTGTGGGATGAGAGTTATGAATCACCTTCTACTCAAGTATTTTCCCAGAGCCTGAACCACCTGTGTGCCCAGGCATCTGGCCCTCCACTTTGATTTCCTCCCCAGGAATACCCAGGTACTCACAGGGTTGGGGGGGGGGGGGGGGGAAAGGGAAAGGGCTTGCCAGATTGTTCATAACATGGAAACTGGGGTCACCTGCTTGCTTTTTGAGGGTTTCTGTCCCCATGGAGCTCATGACACAGACAGAAGGCAAATAAATGAATGAATATATCAAATATCACAGTGTGAAACAAGCTCTGTTCCAGTAGACATCAGGGAGGCTCCTGGGACCCCAGCTAGGGTGCTGGTGTCATTGGCCACCCCAGGGAAGTGACAAGTGACTTTCTATGCACCACTCTACCCAGACAGTAAGCACTCGCTCCCCCAGGCAATCAGCCTGCTACCAGAATCAGTCTAGTGGCCAGTCTAGAGGGTACAGCTTGCATTACCCTCCACCCTAAAGAAGGCCCTTCCCTGCAGACCTGAGTTCAGCCAACAACTTATACTGCCACCACTGTTGTGAGTGCAGATTCTAGGCAGCCTTGGGAGACACCAAGTCCCCTCTCAGAGAGCTCCATGCCTGGCTCCCTCCAGCTTGCTTCCCTGCCCTTTTCAAATCTATTCAAATGTCACCTCTCCTGGGAGGGCTTCTCTGACCACGTGATCTAAATTAGGCAGCCCCACACGTGACCCCCATCCCACTTTCTCCCCCGTGCTGCCTGCCCATCTCCTGAACCAAAACTAACAAGTGACTTTAGCAAGGTCATATGATACAAAGTCAATATACAAAAGAAATTGTATTTCTATGATTCATTTTGAGTTAACTATTGCATATGGTGTGAGGTAATAGTTGAAGTTAGTTGTTTTCATATGAGTATCAAGTTGTTCAAGCACATTTGTTGAAAACATTATTGTTTCTCCATTAAATAGCCTTGGTACTTTTGTAAAAACATTGACTGACTATATATGTATTGGCCTATTTCTGAACTCTATAATAGTCCATTCATCTATATGACCATCATTACATTAATTCCACATTGTCTTGATTATGTAGCTTTCTAATAAGTCTTGAAATCAGATAATATAAGTCCTCCAAATTTGTTCTTCTTTCATAAAATTGTTTTGAATATTCTACATAGTTTCTGTTTCCACATACATTTTAGAGTCAGCTTGTCAACTTCTCCAAACAACCAAGCAAAGCCAACTGGCATTTTTATTGGGATTCCTTTGAACAAATAGCTTAATTTTTAAAAAATATTTTATATGTTTTTTTTCAATGTTTATTTATTTTTGAGGGGGTGGGGAGGAGGGCCAGAGAGAGAGAGAGAGAGAGAGAGAGAGAATTATAAGCAGGCTATGCTGTCAGTGCAGAGCCCAATGCAGGGCTCATGCCCATGAACCATGAGATCATGACCTGAGTCCAACTTGGACACTTAACCAACTGAGCCACCCAGGTGACCCCAAATAGCTTAGAATTGATATCTTTTTTTAAATTAAAAAGAATTTTTTAATGTGTATTTATTTTTGAGAGAGAGAGACAGAGCATGAGTGGGGGAGGGACAGAGAGGGAGACACAGAATCCGAAGCAGGCTCCAGTCTCTGAGCTGTCAGCACAGAGCCCAGTTCGGGGCTCAGACCCACAAACAGTGAGATCATGACCTAAGCCGAAGTCGGATGCCCAACCGACTGAGCTACCCAGGCACCCCTTTAAAATTTTTTTTAAATGTTTATTTATTTTTGAGAGAGAGCGTGAGTAGAAGAGGGGCAGAGAAAGAGGGAGACACAGAATCCAAAGCAGGCTCCAGGCTCTGAGCTGTCAGCACAGAGCCCAACATGGGGCTCAAACTCACAAACCATGAGATTGTGACCTGAGCTGAAGTCAGACACTTAAGCAACTAAGCCACACAGGCACCCCAGAGGAGAAGTGATATCTTAACAATATTGAGTTTTTCAATCCATAAACATGGTGTACCTGTCCATTTAATTGTGTTTGCAAATTGTACATAGTAATATTTTATAGTTTCCTGTATAGAGTTCCTTACATATATTTTGTAAAATTATCTGAAGAACCCATTAGTTTTGTGTATATAGAAGTACAATGGATTTATATTGACTTTGTATCATGTAACCTTGCTGAACTCATTTATTAATTTTCAAAGCTTTTTGCAGGTACCTTAGGGTCTCCAAAATAGGCAATCATGTCTTTGAATAAAGATCGTTTCTTTTCCAATCTTATATATATACATATTTCCAATCTGTATATTATTAAAAAAAATTTATTGTTTTGTTTTGTTTTATTTTATTTTATTGAGAGAGAGTGGTGGGGGGGGGGCAGAGGGAGAGGGAGAGAGAGAATTTTAAACACATTCCACGCACGGTATGGAGCCTGATGTATGACCTGAGCCAAAATCAAGAACCAGATGCTTGGGGCACCTGGGTGACTCAGTCAGTTAGGCGTCCAACTTCGGCTCAGGTCATGATCTTGCGGTTTGTGGGTTCGAGCCCCACATCGGGCTCTGTGCTGATGGCTCTGTGCTGACAGCCTGGAGCCTGCTTCTGATTCTGTGTCTCCCTCTCTCTCTGCCCCTCCCCCACTTGTGCTCTGTGTCTCTATCAAAAATAAATAAACGTAAAAAAAAAAAAAACAATTAAAAAAAATAAAAAATAAAAATAATCGGATGCTTAACCCACTGAGCCACCCAGGTGCTCCTCCAATCTGTATATTTTTATTTGTTTTACTTTCCTTTTGTATTGTCTAGGACCTCCAGTATAATGTTGAAAAGAAGTGGTGAAGCAGACATTTTTGCCCTTTACCCAATTTTTGGAGAAAAGCATTCAGTCTTTCACCATTAATTATTCTGTCAGCTGAAGATTTTTTAAAGGTGTCTTTATCAAGTTAAGAAAATTCCCTTCTATTTCTTGTTTACTGAATGTCTTTTGAATTTTGTCAAATTTTTTATGACTCTAGTAAGATGATCATGTAGGTTTTTTTTTTTTTTTTTAATTGTGCTGGTGTGGGGAATTACATTGATTAATTTTCTAATGGTAAACAAACCTTTTATTTCTGGGATAAACCTTATTTGGTCATGCCTCATTTCCCTTTCTATCTATTGTTAGATTTGATTTGCTAAAATTTTGTTAAGGATCTATGTTCATTAGGGATTCATTTCTTTTCTTACAATCTTCTAATCAAATCATTTATTTGATTTGGATATCAGGGTAGTACTGACCTTAACATATGAACTGGGAAGTGTCCCTTTTTTCTTCCATTTTCTGAATGATTTTGTGTAGAATTTATCTTATTTTTTCCTTGTTAGGTAGAACTTACTACTGAAGCCATCTGGACCTAAAGTTTTCTTTGTGGGAAGATTTTTTTTTTTTCAATTTACTTTAAAAAAAAGTTTTAGGGGAAACTGGGTTGCTCAGTAGGCTGAGGTCATGATCTCAGCATACTGTGGATTCAAGCCCTGTGTTGGGCTATGCGCTGGCAGCATGGAGCCTGCTTGGGATTCTTTTTCTCTCTCCCCCTTTTCTGTCCCTCCCCTGCTTGTGCTCTCTCTCTCTCTCTCAACATAAATGAATAAACATTAAAAAACAAATTTAAAAAATTCTTATATTAAGATAAATTCCATGTAACATAAAATTCACCATTTTAGGGGCGCCTGGATGGCGCAGTCGGTTAAGCGTCCGACTTCAGCCAGGTCACGATCTCGCGGTCCGTGAGTTCGAGCCCCGCGTCAGGCTCTGGGCCGATGGCTCGGAGCCTGGAGCCTGTTTCCGATTCTGTGTCTCCCTCTCTCTCTGCCCCTCCCCCGTTCATGCTCTGTCTCTCTCTGTCCCAAAAATAAATTAAAAAAACGTTGAAAAAAAAATTCACCATTTTAATCATTTTAAAGCATATAATTCAGTGGTTTTTACTGTATTCACATTGTGCAATCATCACCATTATCTAGTTCCAGAACATTTTTATTACCCTAAAAAGAAACTCCACACTTCCCAATTCCCTCTTTCCCCCATCCTCTGTTAATCACTTCTACTTTCTATTTGTATGTATTAGCCTATTCTGGATATTTTATAGAAATGAAATAATACAATACATGACCTTTTGTGTCTGGTTTCTTTCACTTAGCATAATATTTTCAAGGTTCATTCATGTGTATCATATAATAGTACTTCATTTTTATTGCTGGATAATATTCCATTGTATGTAAATGCCACATTTGTTTATCCATTCATTAGTTGATGGAAATTTGGATTACTTCTATTTTTTAGCTATTACAAATAATGCCACTATGAACGTTCATATACAAGTTTTATGTGAACATATATTTTCAGTTCTCTTGGGTATATACCTAGGAGTGGAATTGGTAATTCACATGTTTATGAACTGTTTCACTTTTTAAAATTTTTTTTTAATGTTTATTTATTTCTGAGAGATGGAGACAGAGTACAAGAGAGGGAGGGGCAGAGAGAGAGAGGGAGACACAGAATCAGAAGGAGGATCCAGGCTCCAAGCTGTCAGCCCAGAGTCTGATGCAGGGCTTGAACTCACAAACCACGAGATCATGACCTGAGCCGAAGTAGGACGCTTAACTGACTGAGCCACCTGGGTGTCCCTCTGTTTAACTTCTTG
The DNA here is from genome assembly GCF_023721935.1 of Panthera uncia. Classification (NCBI taxonomy): domain Eukaryota; kingdom Metazoa; phylum Chordata; class Mammalia; order Carnivora; family Felidae; genus Panthera; species Panthera uncia. Next base: position 31,723,483 of record NW_026057582.1, read on the forward strand.
AGGAGCTGCCATATTCTTTTTCAAAATGGCTGCAGCATTTTATGCTCCCCGCAGCAATGTATGAGGCTTCTGAATTCTCCATATCCTTGCCAACACTTGTTATTTTCCATTTTCTTATGATAGTCATACTAGTGCGTGTGAAGTGGTATCTCACTGTGGTTTTGAGTTGTGTTTCCTTAATGATTAATGACATTAGCCATATTTATATATGTTCTTTATTTTTTTAATTTTTTTTTTTAATTTTTTTTTTCAACGTTTTTTATTTATTTTTGGGACAGAGAGAGACAGAGCA